>NW_013952856.1:301938-305411 GCF_001266775.1 Austrofundulus limnaeus | reverse complement strand
TGTGTGTGTGTGTGTGTGTGTGTCTGTCTGTCTTTAATGTAAATAGCTGTCAGGTTAAATCAGACCCAACAAAAAAATTTAATTTCAAAGTAATCCATAAAACCAGATACAAAGTGCAGAAAGAGTAGATTTAAAAAGTGTTACTAAACACACTTAAAAATTTAAAATCCGTATTCTTTTGTGAATGAAAACATTTACAATGGGAGCTTCTGTCAGATCTAGAGGGTGTTTTTTAAAATTGCAGCTCAGAGAAAACAAAGTAGCTTCACCTGGTTTAAAAAAGGTGCAGGTCTGATGAAGTCATGATGATTTAATGATGTAAGATGATTAAAATCAGATGAATGTGTTCAAAGTTCTCACACAGGAAAACAGGCTGCTTTTCTTCATTCAAAGTGTAAAATGAATGTTTTCATAAAGGAAATAATAGTTTATTTAACAAATACCATGATCTTTGTGTGTTTTTTTTCTACATAAATCTAAAAATTTTGATTCATAAATTAATAAAATATAGGTAAAAAGAATCCGCTTTGCTTTATCTGCCTCCAAAAAGTACAAAGTTTGAGCTCAGAATAAAAAAAAATAAAATCAACTTTTAGTTGGTTTTAAATGTTTAAATCTTAGACTTCTTTAACTATATTTTTATCTGTCAGGATCTGTGTTTTTGTCTCTCACAAATCCCGTGTTTAATTTTACTTGCTTGTGTTTTCATCTTTTCATTTGTGCCATCATTTCATCAACCCTCAGTTAATTTCACTCCTTTTTTTCCTGCTTCTGTCACCAGTGTGCAGTCAGGTGTCTCCTTCATGTACCTCTGCTCTGCAGATGCAGACTCTTGCTGCGTTGTTGGCTGTACGAACCGTCCGGTTTGCTCCTCGTGTGATCTCTGCTGTGACTTTTGTTTTCATTTCATAAGAACGTATTTGGTTAAAACACCAGTTTCCCCTCTCAGACTCTGTCAGGGTTTGTATCGGTGGGTTTTCTGAATTTGCAGTTTGTTGTGACCTGAGATTAGATGTTTTTTTTTTTTCAGTTGTAGTTTTGCTGTCACTAAAACTCTGCAGGACTAAAGATTCAGTGATTTTGCGGCGTATTAGTTGTTCAGATGGTTGCCCTGTCATTAAAGAGACTCTGCGGTTCCTGATTTAAGTTTTTCAGTGTTTCTGTGGTGCTGGTTCTCAGACGTCCCCTGAAATCAGTTCTGAATCTCCTTCAACGTTAACAATAATAAGATTTGTCTGACTGTATGAATTATGAGGATGTGTGTGACAGAGCAGGTGTTACTGTGTCAAAGCCCTCACACACTCAGCACAAGATCATCAAGTAAAAATCCAGCAGAAATGCTTTTATTAAGGTTAGAATATTTACAGCTTTTGATATAAAATATTTGAGTCTTTTCTTGGTTTGTTGGTGATGGGGCAGTTTGTGCATGTTGTCCCTGAGGGGGCAAAACAACACAAAAAAAGCAGCTTTTTTAGTTTCAGTTTTAATGCTGACAAATGTAAATATGTTAGGTGCTTCCCTCAGTGTCTGCAGGTCAGTGACGACAGAGATGTTACAATAAGTCACGCAAACTCTAACGTAGAGCAGAAGTTATGGGCAACGTGTGTGTGTGTGTGTGTGTGTGTGTGTGTGTGTGTTATCAGGGAGGGGAAGCCCAGATGAAGCAGACTGAGAGGATGATGGGTTCCAGCAGAGAGGGAGGAGATGACTCTTTGTTTCCACCAACACCACCTAAAACCAGGAAAGTCAAGTTTGAGTGGGACGCTCCGTCCCCCCACACACACCCCGCCCTTGACGTCTAATCCCAGGACTGGCAGGTAAAACTGGGCGTGACTCCTGAATTTCACAAGTTTCTTTTAGGTTTAATGAAGTGAAGCTTTTCCAAAGGCAACAAAGCTGACGCAAACAAACAAATAAATAAATCTACATACTTTTAATTTCAGTCTGAGCTCAATAAAATGACATAATCAGTTATTTTCCATGTGGTTGAAGCTCCTGCAGATGAAAACAAAAACTTTAATCTTAGAAAGTAAATAAAAAAAATTAAGAAATGCTGAAACAAAATCACTGAGCTGGTTAAAACTATCTCAGTGAACCATCTGTCACATCTTTGCTCTCAGGATAAAAACACACTCAAACACACACCTGGTCTCAGTTTTTACCTCAGACCAGGTCAAGACTTTTGGTATTTAGATCATGCAAGCAGCATAAACAGAGAGTTTTATTTTGAAATAAACCAGGAGGTTAATTTTCATTTTTCAGCTGCAGTCGACTCGTTTAAGAAGTTCTTGTTTTAATCAACACCTCTGATTTGATCTGATTTGATTTATTGATTTAACAGGAAAAGATTATTAAAAATAAAACNGTGTGTACGTACACACACTGATCTCATATCTGAGGTGTCCACACTCACATTACTTTAAAAACTGAGCAAAAAGTGTGAACATGTTTCAAAAGCGGTCAAACAGAGAGCCGTGCTTCTGTTGATTTAATAAAACACAACAGAATTCAAACTGTCTGACTTTGTGTCCCACACAAGTTAAAAAAAAACTAAACGTGTTTTATTAAGTCTGCGTATCGGCACAGAACAAACGATGGATGTGGCGTTCATAAAACAATTCTTTATTCTTGTCATTATTTTTGGGGGAAACAAAGATTTAAAAGGGATTTTATTAAATGAACAAACATTTCAGTGAAACAGCTGACCGGAGACACGCACACTCCAGATTTGTGAGTTTGGTGTGTATGTGAGTGATTCTTTTTTTATTTATTTATTTTTTATCAAAAATGAACAAATACCAAAAACATACAACAGATACATATCTCAGTAAATATTCTACCAAAACAGATAAACTACAGATTCTAATGTTTGCAGGTTCAGAAACTGAAATGACTCGCACATTATTTTACACTTTTCTGATGGAAAGTTTCAAAAATAAAAGCCTTTTTTCTTTTTACACACAAAACATTCAGAACAGAAACCTGTTAGTTCAGAATCTCAGTGCTGAAATCTGATCAGTTTGAATACTTTTGAATAATTCTGCAGCTTGTTTTTCTGAGGCAAACTTTGCTGTTTTTCAGTTCAGCAGTCATTTAGTGTTTGTGATATTCTATATGCTGAATACACAATAACAACAACAACAACAACAACAACAACAACAAAGCAAAAATAAACATTACTCTCAGATCATGTACAGGTTATTCTACTTTCACTCAATGACATTGAATAAAAGAAACTTTAACCAATAATTTCATAAAAGCAGTTTCTGATTAGTTTTTTCTGTGTTTTGATCAAGAACTGACCTGAAAACATGAACGTGAATGAAGGGAAACTTCTCAGCTTCCTTTTTTATTCAAATGTATTTAAAGGCTGCCAAACAGAAGAAACCAATGTTGTTGTTGTTGCTGTTTTTTTTTTTCGTGTGTATGTATGTTTGTGTGTGTGTGTGTGTGTGTGTGTGTGTGTGTGTGTG
>NW_013952856.1:289382-299783 GCF_001266775.1 Austrofundulus limnaeus | reverse complement strand
CTGTTGTAGAGCCTAACTATGGGTTCTAAGATTTCATTTGTTGTAAGAGACCAAACAGGTAAACAGTACGACATGGTTGAGAGTATAATGGCATGAAGATAGATATTTGAAACAGAAGATGTCATTTAAGCACATTAAAGTTTTTATTTATTTTCAGCAAAATGCTTTAGAATGAATACATTTAGTGAAGACAACAAATATACAGAGGAGTGCAGATAGCAGCTTTAGATGGTTTATCAGTTCTCAGATTTCATTTAAAGACAATTCAGAGAAGTTTCCACCTCTGATTAATAAACCGGAGTCTCTGTGTGATCAGAAGAGAGAAGAAACTGTCTGGTTTGAGTCATTAATGAAGGGATTGTTTGCTCAATTGCTTTTGTTTTTGATTTTGTTAATCAAAAACAAAAGTGTCATAAAAATTGATGCATCTTAGTTGACCCGTGCAAAAGAGTTCAGCACCTAAAACTCCAGAGAAAACGTGTCCTAATCTGTAACTTTCTGAAAATATAAGAACATTTACTTTCACAAATCCAATCTTTTCTGTATGAATGTGCTAAAATGTTAATTGAATAAAAGGAAATAAATGAAAAATGTGTTTGTAGTTCATTTGTTTTAAACATCGTGCTTCAGTTGCGTCCTGCAGAGCAGCAGTACACACACACACACACACACACACACACACACACACACATTGAAAACACAAAGAGAAGAAGGTGCGCATGTTGAAACAAAACAAAAATCGAATCTACATTTAAACTATATTTATAAAGAGGAAAAATGTCTAACTGAAATTGCTCTGTTTTATATTTAATTTAATTGTTTTATTTGTTCAAACATCTAATTTAATGTTTCTCCTCCTGTGTGGTTTAGTTGTGGAGAATAATTGAGACTTATGTGAGTTGAAATCAGTAAAATTTGTCATAAATTTAAAAAAAAAACTGTCTCACTGATGTTTCTCTTAATCCTTCAGCCGTCTGTCAGTCATCTCTGAACCTGTTAGAGGAGAAAACATCAGACTTTTGTGTGCTATTGAATAAAATTCAAATGAACTGAAGTGAACCGCTGTGCGTTGTGTGTTTGTCCTCAGACGGAGCAGCCGGAGCGTCGTGCGTGGTCCCGTCGGGATGAAACTGCAGGTCTGTGCTGAATCAGAACGTGTCAGGCTTGATTGTGCGAGTTGTAAAGTGGTGATGAGGCTGCGCTTTTCGACGTGACTCACGCAGGGCGGGATGCTCGCGAACAGATTCGGCTCAGTCAGGAAAAAAATTTGGGAGTGACGCGCCTCTCAGGACAGAATCCAGGTTGCGTCAAGAGCTAAATAGTTGCTGTGTGTGTGTGAGGTTTTCTTGTTGTTGTTGTTGTTGTTGTTGTTGTTGTTGTTGTTGTTGTTGTTGTTGTTGTTGTTGTTCTTGTTCTTGTTCTTGTTCTTCTTGTTCTTGTTCTTGTGAGTTTTTAATAAATCTGGATGTAGTGAGTCAGGAGTTAAAAACATGGAGACGCAGTGTGCCATGTGTTGGACAGTATGTGCGTAAAAGATGCATCGGGTGCGCCCCGTCCGTCTGTCAGTCTGTCAGCTGGTTCTCCCACACTCTGGAAACTCCTTTTTTTCCCTGTGAATGAGGGGCTCACTTCCCTTTCTGTTTCCTGTGCTGAAACTGGAGTTTGAATCCAGAAGCTGGACGGTTACACAAAAAGTAAAAACAATGAAATAAAAACAGAAGCTATCCAAGTCTGCGTAAAAGCTTCAGATTATCTGCTTGGGTTGTTTAATCTTCAGAAAATAAAGAGTAGCTGGAATCAGTTGGGAGTTTTGACTTTTTTTGTGTGTGTTTTTTTTTTATATATAAAAGAGATCATCTCAGTTGTGGACGTTAGAAGTTGTTAAATACAACTGTCAGCTGTTTGACGCTGAAAACGTCTTTTTGTGTTTTTGCGCTTGAGGGTCGGATGGTGTTATTCTGATAGAGGTGTGTGTGTGTGTGTGTGTGTGTGTGTGTGTGTGTGTGTGTGTGTGTGNGTGTGTGTGTGTGTGTGTGTGTGTGTGTGTGTGTGTGTGTGTGTGTGTGTGTGTGTGTGTGTGTCCTCAGAGCTGCCCATGGCCATGGAGGAGACAAACAGAGCCTAAAACTATTTTCTCCTCTCTTGTTTACAGCTGTGGAGGAGCGCGACAATAATGTGACGGTGGAGGCTCAACAAGTCGGACTGGAGTGTGTGTGTGTGCGTGCGTGCGTGCGTGCGCGCGCGTGTGTTAAAGACGAAAGGGAAAACAACTATTATAAAGTCCTGTGTTTTATAATTATACACCTGCAAAAAATGTAACTTTTGCTGATTGTCTCATAAATATTTCTGTTCTTATTTAGGCCTATAGATAAATGTTTGAAACTGTAATTCTGTGACTTTTTATTCGTCTCAAATTGTATTAAAATTATACAAACACTAGAGGTTATAAATCCAGGTTTGAAATGATTTGATTACATTTTATTAGAATGACTGATATTTTTGCCAAACAATTAAATATCGCATGAAAAACACCTCGGAAGCCCTCTCCGAGCCCCCACAACTTGTGTCAAATATTGCGAGCAGCTGCGTGAGGCTTCCCAGCATCTAGATCCATTTTCTTACTCTCGTGCCTTTGCTGAGTTCACGACAGGCTTCGGTTTGAGCCACAGAGCCCTGATCTGTCCGCATTTCGTGTTTGATTTGCCGGAGCGCGCGTGTGGAGCGGAGGGGGGCCGCGTGCATGGCGGGCAGATCAGATCAGCTCGACTGCAGCTGGACTCGAAACACTCAGCTGCAAACAGGTCGGAGGAGGGAGGACCTTCATGTGGAGAGAGGGGCAAAATGTCCTTTTATTTTTCTGTGATTGTCTTTAAACGTTGTCTGCTGTAAGTGGAAATTTTAACAGAGTGTAAAATCTGAATAAAAACAATGGAAATGTACAGCCTGTCTCGGTGTTTATGTAACATCTCATACAGCAATGTTTCGGATGGGGGGGAAGCTTACTATCCCTGTGTGATCTCGCGAGAGTTTGAAATGGAGCGAGATTTTTTGGGGGTTGTAGTTTTTCCTCCCTTTTCTGTAGGACATCATGTTGCAGAGGGCGTGCGTGCCTGGAGCGTTTAAATGCGCAATCTGTGCGCCGCGGTGCCTCCGCTCGCCTGTCCTCGTGGGGTTTGGTGGATCTCAGCAGCGCGGCGCTGACAGAATCCCCTCAAAGCGAGGTGACTCATGCCCATCACTGACCTCACAGACCGGCGTCACTTCAGTCAATCAGCTGCCTGCAGATGTTCTCCTCTGGGCGGGTGCGCGCGCGCATACCTCTCCAATGAGAGCATCCTTTCATTCATAAAGTGGTAGGGGCAGTTTTTTCTCTATCGGAAGCGTGGGTTTGGAGCGTTTCATAATTCTGACTGAAACCGTCCAACCTGTTCAGGAAGCAGCCAATGGCGGCGTCCGGATGGGAGCTGCCGTAATCTTCGTCCAATCCCAACGCAATCCGGTCTCCTTCAGTCCCGCCCCCTGAAAATCGAATGAATGGGAGGGGAAGCGGCGCGGTTGATTGACAGACATGTACGCCTATCGGGGAGGGAGGACCGGCCGAGGGACGGCTCCCGCAGCCGGTGAGCAGCAGAGGGGGGGCGGTGCGCTTCAAATCAGGCTAGACAAGTGTGTTGGGGGAGTGAGTGTGTGTGTATGTGTGTGTGTGATGCTACAACCTCCTTATAAAGGGACTCTCTCTCACGTTGTGGCTTGGAAATTAGAGCACATTGCCTAAATTGAGGTCTCCATACACACCCTCTCACACACGCCGAGTCACCGCCACGAGCTTTGGATGAACATGGAGGGAGTGATCCGCAGGGCCGAGACGCCTCTCCTCTGGGTCGGTGCGTTCACCGTGGCCTCCCTGACGCTCTGGCTCCTCTTCAGGCTCATCACAGGCTTCAGGATCTGGGTCTTGGGGAACGGAGGGCTGCTCTCTCCGAAGCTGGGCAAATGGGCAGGTGAGTCGAGTTGGGGCAGCTTCCCCCCTCCTCCCTCCCGTTCATTTCACACCGAGACCGTGGAGGTTGAGATTAAAACAAACAAAAATGATGATTAAAGAGAGGTGGACTTCCAAACCCTGCAGAAGAAGCGCTCAAAACTTACTGCATTCAGTCAAGCTGTTTTATTATTTGTTTTCTTTTCTTTTTGTGACTTTTTTGTGTGTTTTTAGTTGAAGGGCTGGTGTTGCGTAACAAGCGCAGGTGCAGCAGCTGATTGACTGATTGACATTGTTGGGCTTCCTTTAGCTCCAGGAAGAAATCTCATCGTGTGCTGCCAAAACTGAGGCTCCAATCAGGGTTTTCACCCACATTTGGAGCCGTGTGTTTGTGTGTGTGTGGGGCATGAGCCAAATTGCGCAGGCTATGCGCACTTTTAAGAAATGTGCTCTCTCTCTCTCTGTTTCCCACTCTCTCACTCCCAGCCCCACTGAACCACAAGATCCAGAATCAGGTTCTCCATTTTTAAAAGGTGACCCACATCCTGATCCACTTCTAGAGTTGTTTGATTGGCATGTCTTCTGCGCACTTTCCCTATCCTTTTATTATTTTTTAATGGTAACATTGCCTATTTTTTTCTTTCTTTTTAATCAAATTGCACACAGTGTCCTCGTTTGGACCAAATGATCCTTTCAGCTATCATGGTTGAGTATTTTTCGACGTTTTTTAAAGGCTTGGTAGTTTTTTAGAGGAGTCGGCTTGACCCACTTCCTCCTCCTGGTTTCAGTGTGGACTGCTGCGTCTGGAGCCTCTTTTCTCTTGCTGCGCAATCTGTCAGGCTGGCGCTTTCATTCAGGATGGACTCCCTCTCTTTAACAAAAAAAAAAGATAAAACTAAACACTAAAAGCAGCTTAGTTGATGTGAACTGCTGTTTCTTGATTTATAAAGATGTATATGTAACTATGACGCACATTGGCCAATATATAATGAATATTTAATAGTTTAATTGATGCGTCATGATGGGTGAAAATGAGGTTGAGCGCCTATATTTATTATTATTATTATTATTATTATTATTATTATTATTATTATTGATCTGCCTGAATAAATGCGGAGGAATGCCGGTGCACTCTTTTGATTCTTGCATCGTCATCCACTGACTCCTCACCCCTCTCCTCCCCGCATTACATCTTCCCACCAGAGGGGCGCTTTACATCGCTGCGTCTTGCGTCACCAGCACTGATTCAGCTTTCGAGAATAAATAAGGAACTTCTTGCGTTCCTTTTTTTTTTTTTTTACAATTTCTTTTCTTTCTTTTGTGAACTCCCCGAAATCAATTCACGCCACCAGTCCGACCAGTTTGATTCCAGAGGCGTCGGTAAGAAAACGGTTGGGAGATGGCAGAAAGTGAGCCAGGTATGAGGGGCGGGGTGCTGCTGCGATGTGAGCCAGGGATGAGTCGTCCTCCTCCAGCAGGTTGGACCAGGTGGGCTGGTGCAGCCAGTTTATGCGGTGGTGGTTTTTTTCCCTTTAAACACTCGCAAGAGTCTGTATCCTCAGGTTTTAGGATCCACTGTTGCAACATCACTGACAGTCAAAAGTACATTTTTTAAGTCTTGGAAAGTTAACTATTTTATTTTTAATTAGTGCGAACAGATGACTAATTTGGCCCCAAATGCAGGAATACCATAAATACATTTGTTGCTCTTCACTTTAACATATCCCTCAGAGTTTAATAAATCTCATCAGTTTGCATGTGTTCTAGTAAAAGAACATGACTCGACTGACTGCATGCCTGCTTTATCAGATGGATGTTTTTTTCTTAAAGTTCACCCTGCAACATCTGAAACTGGAACAGTAGCTATCTGACTTGGCAGAAGCAGGAATGTTTCGTTGGTATTCTGTGTTCTGCAGCTCTCTCACTCAGAGCAGGGATTTCTGAGGAAAACCCAGCGACTGGACCTGGTTTTTAAACCGAGGGGACCCCTAGTGGCGAATCAAAGCAGTGCAGCGTGAGAAAGGCTTCCCCCCAGCCTCTCTGCACTGCACTCCTCAGCTGCTGCCGCCGATGTTTTCCACAGCCAAGGCTGCAGATCAATTTTTAATTTTTATATTTTACTCTTCCTTTCCAGAATCTTCACAAAAATGATTGTTTTGAAAAAGGAAAACACAACTGTATATAAGAGGCAGTTAAAAAAAACCTCTCTACAACACCTGGAAATGTTTCTGTTTCCAAGCATATTAAATCTCCAAAAATACTCAATGTTATTTCTGTGCACCAAAGTATTTCTGCACACTCCTACCTCGGTTTGACATGTGATATAAGAGCTGGTGTCTGTTCTGGTTCATGCTTGTAAAACTCCATTACAAGGGAAATAAATTTAGACCAAGTGGAGCTTTTTATAGAGATGGGAGGGGTTTTGCGAAAGACCCCTCTCCCCCTCCCCTCTTGTTCTCCTCTTGGGCGTGAGTTTATTGAGAAAATGGTTTGATTATATAAGGAGGATGCAGCCATTCATCAGCAGGAGGGAGCACATGGGTGACAAAGACTCGGATCAGCACTTACGCAAGATGTTAGACTTTGACTCTCCTTCAGGAGTCACTAACTAGTTTACCATAGCAGGATCACTGCAAGTCAGAAATTAAATGTGCTTAAATGTTTGCTTTTATATGAATTCATGTTTGAGCTCAGTTATAGTCGAGGGGAGGATGTGCGCATGTGAATTAAATGTGTCTGATGATGCAAAGACTTTGTGGGAGGAAAAAGTCACTGCTGTTCATGTGATAAACACACTCGAACACACGTGTTGAAGCAAAGGATGCTGGGTAAAAAAAAATCCCCTGCCTCTCCCCTCATTTTTAAGCTCTTTTCAATCTCTTCCATTCTCACTCCTGTGAGTGCTCTTCTCTTCAGTAAATAAAGTTTCAATATTTTTTTTAAATAGTAAATTGCATGTTAAAATGCACTTGGCACAAAATTTGTAGATTATTTCTTTTTAACAATGCTTCTTGGCAATAAATCTTACATTGTTTGAAAACCTGTTAATTTCCCTTTTTAAAGGGTGCCACATTTGTGAGGAACATGCATTTGTTGGATGAGCAGTAGAGATGTGGGTTGTGCACATAAACATTCTGCCAAACTGACTTGTTTTGAGCTGGTCCATCAGGTGCCCAGTATACGATTTATTGCCAAGAAGCATCGTTACAACAATCAAATTTACCAAACACACATTTTATTAGTTTTTTCTGCTAAATATATAAAGTTCGTTGCGCTTGCACTGAAGACAAAACCTCAAATTCAAGAAATGGTTAATATTCAGTGAAAACCAAAGCGTTATCAGGAGGTCCTTCTTTATAAATTTGTTGCACCCCAGCCCGAAAGTCTTATGTCTGTTAGCTAAATATCTTGTGAACCAGTCAACAGATTAAATGAAGCCGTAAAAGTAATCATTGAATGCATGTTTTTTTTTTTAGTTGGCAAACAAAAATTGTTTTAACTCGGTCCATTTTACAGATGTTGAAGAAAAGACGTGGTGTGCTGACAGCTGAGATCCATACTGAGTGTTAAATCAAGCCGGTGAAGAACATTATCCGAAAGAATACGTGAATTTAGGAGAGACTGAGCTTCAGTGAGTTCAGACTGTTCTCAGTAATAAATGACTGCTGTTGCACTTTGCTGTATTTTTCCAAATAGCCTGTTTATGTCGAAGCACAACACACCTAATACTCTGTCCTGGCCCAAGAGTGGCCCTTTTCTAAAGGCACCCCTGCAAATAGTTGTCGAAATATTTGTACTCCCGAACACCGGCATTGCTCAAATTCCTTCACACCTTGTCTTTTTTCACACTATTAAAAGTAGGTGATAAGTCACGTTATCCAGACAAACAATCTCAGGCGGCCTGCACATTTTTGAGCAACACTTTGAATGTATCTTTGAGTAAAATCACAGAACGTAGTATTTGCAGGGAGATACCACCACCAGCCAGACGTCAGACTTTCTAGGATGGGCTGCGAAACAAAATGTACTGTATGAAGTTTAGGATTTATCACGTTCCATCGCCTGGCCTGCGTGCAGGTATTTGAAGGAGCTCGTCAGATAAACGCAGAGGGATATCGAAGATGGAATGTTGAACTCTTGGAAGGTTTTTGAGGGTAAAGGTTACTCGCAGTAATGACTTGGTCACTTTTTTTACGTGAGAGGACAAAGATGAAAAATTAGGCACTCTTTTATAAATTTCTTACAAGCTGTTCAGAAAACATTCTCACTATGAGCCAGTCATTTTGCGGTCTGAAAGTTGTTGTGGGTAAAAACTTATTGTAGTTAGAGAATGCAGCTTTTTTTTCCTTCTCCTCTCTACCCAAATATAGAATCTGTTTCTATCTTGAGCGGCTCTGAAGTGCAGGTTTTATTTTTTGCTCTCCCCTCCCTCTGCCAATTGTTATTTTTGTCGACTTTCACATTAACCATGTCACTCGCCTCATTTGTGTGCGTTTTTAGAATGTGAGAGGTGGGCGGATGAGATGTTTTATTTTTTTCCCTGTGTGCGACAGATTATATAACTGTACGTAAGGAGGGAGAGGTGCACGAGGACTGCAGTCTTTGTTCGTTTACAATCCTAACTTGGGGTTCTTGTGTGATTTTTTTTTTTCCAGTTCTTTTGGTCTTACACGGTGATTCCCACACATGCAGTCCACTCAGTGCCTGCTTCCAGTGCTCATCTGACAACATACTGTTTTTCCTTTTGTCTCCATCACAGTGGTCACTTGGGCATCGAGGGGGCTTTATGTGGAAGGCTCCAGATTCGGCATCACCCTAGCCATCGTGGCACCTTGTTGGTATTCAGGTGCTGCAGCAGGCAGCTCCCAGACGAGGCAGTGGAGGCGCTGCTATTTTTACTCCTCTTGCTGCTTTTTTTAGACCCTCAGAATAGTGAGCAGGCAGCGGCAGGGGCTGCTGAGGGAAGGAGGGAGGAAAGGGTGGGGTGGGGGGTGTCAGTTTCTCTGAATGTGCTGTGCAGCAGAAGCCAGAGCTGAGCTGCAGTGCAAACGCGCCCCCATCAGGGCGCCTGGAAGCTGGCAGGGCTGGACCAGTTTCATCAAAGATGAGGGGGATGAGAGGTGGTGTCCACAGCGCTCCAGCACACTTTTCACCACGGTGGCGTCAGTGCTGCTGTCACTCACGTGCTCGCTTACGTCCGTCGTCTTTGTTGCGTTGGAGCTTTAAGTCACTGATGTCACGATCACGTGACGGGGAGTTAAATCCTGCGGGGAGCACTGGGATGGAGAACAGGCAGCTGCGTTTAGCTGGGGGAAGACGAGGGATGCTGGGAGAGATTTTTTTTTTTTTTCAGAATTAGTTTTCCCTGTAAGCTTGAAGCACACGGTGTCTCCATATTTCCTCCCTCCCCCAACCCCATAGACACTCAGTTCATAACGTTTATTGAGAAAAGGGTACGGTTATATAATGGAGGGGAGGAGTGCAGCCATTCATGAGCACGAGGACTGCTGGAACAGGGGAATGGGTTTTGGTTGGTCATGGCTCAGCAGTAAACATGTAAATGTCAAATAAGCTTTGCACAGGCAAACTGACTATTTTTTAAATGTTGCAGTATTCTTGTATTAAATATTCCTGATTCCCTTTTTTTGCTTTCTAATTCCCACTGCTGATGCAAACACCATCTTTTAAATTACTTTTTTTGAAGATGTGCTGACCAACACAAGTCATACTTCACTTCTAGAGCTTTATGATGATGTCATGAGGTAGAAGCTTAAGTCCTCCATGCACACAAAACTGAATCCTGATCTGTAACCAGGAGAGGGTTTTTAAAGGCAATGCACAGTGATGGTTCCTAAGTTACTTTTGGAAAATTACTAACTGCATTCCTGAAGTGAATGACATGTCTGATGTGAACTCGTGCGTCATCAATCTGAAAGATTGTGCCGACATGGCGGAGTTCACTAAGTGCTCCTGTACCTGCATTGTGACCACATGCAGTAATGCATTCCTGCAGGACTGCGTGTGCACCTATCTGAGTTCCACTTTTCATTCCACCTAACAGGTTCTCTTCAGCCTGACACTGGATGGTGGGAGTGAACTGTGTGCACCCCAACTGCCTTTAAATCAGCTCTTTTGTCCTCTTCGAAAGAATGCTGTTGAACTGAGGTTTTCACTTTAATTAGTTCATTCAGGTTGTTTCTTAATTGTTGTTCTGTGAAGATATCCTCTTTCTTAATTAAGAGTTGAGCAGGTATTCGTGTTTTTCATCCCATTCGTGTTTCTGGTAACGTTGTGTTCAGTCTCCACCTGTAATATTCAGTGTTCTTCAGTTGAAACTTGTAGAACAGCCTCATCCACCTCCATGTTGACGAGGCTCCCACCCCAGCCATCTTTCTTTGCAGCAACTGTGGCCTCTCCCTGCC
>NW_013952856.1:278378-289352 GCF_001266775.1 Austrofundulus limnaeus | reverse complement strand
CCACACCCCCACCCCGCCTCTGTAGCCACAGCCTGATTTTGTTCCCATTGAGGCTTTTCTGCCACGGAGCGTTTCATTCTTAACCTGGGGGAGGTTTAAAAATAACTGGGGATTCTTGCTCCTTTTTTTTTTTTTTTACTTCATTCTCCCTTCTCTCCTTCATTCACTCACTCCTCTCTTCTTCTCCTCCACAGTGATCTCTGCTCCGTATTTCTCCTCCACTCTTTTGTTCTCTTGCTTCGCTCCAGTTCTATTTTTAGCCATCCCCAGGATCCCTCCCTACCCCACTTCACCCTCCTTTCTCCATGTTCGTCATCACCCCCTCCTCTTTGCATCCCCTCATCTTTTTTCTTTTTTTATACCCCCCCAGCTCTTTGCAAGAGAATGTCCTCCACCATTTTTTTATTAATCTTTCACCCAGCCTTGCTTATAAATTCCTGATTTACAACAAGGCGTATGTGTAGACCACCGCTGTACATTGTTTCGTCATCATTTTAAGGTCTCCACTTCCTTTTTTTTGGGGGGGGGGGGGGTTCAGTCTTTTTCCCTCTCGCCATCCTCCCATCAATCAAGGAGGGGCTGAGGGTTAATGGGCAGTGAATGTTTAAAAATAGCCCCTCTTCCGTGACGAGGTGAAGACAAAGCCTGAACACCAGAAAAACATCTCGTGCTTCAGCCTCCTGCTTGGTTTCATCAAATCCATTTTTCTCAAAAATAGAAAGTCTGTTCAGCTCATCTGGTCTGATTTGACGGCATAAAAATATTGATTAGAGGCTAAAATCATTTGTAGGAAATTGTATTATTTTTACATCAGCTTTTAATGAAGTTAGTAGTGTGAACTTGATAGTCCTTTGTTTAAATACACTTCTTTCATATTTACTTTCTACTGTTTTTGTATAATCTTCAACGTTAAGTTCTATAGTTCAAACTATTTAAATTGTAACACATCTACTCCCAACCTGTTGCTCTTGTATTTTTGTATGTGTTACTGCTGAGAGGCTCAGTAGGTGAATTATATTGCAAGGTGTGTCCCTTAACACATTTGCTTTGTCTGGCTTAGCTCCACATCAGGGCGTCGATGAAAAGTGGCCAAACTGGATGCAAATCATGTTTTCTTTTCTTTTTTTTTCCTCAGAAAGTTATAGAATGTTTGCGTGAGTGCTCAGATTTAATTTAATGACTGAGAATCTTTTATTTGAAGCATTTAAACCAAAAGAAGTGAAGTTTAGATTACAATTTCAAACTTCATCACTTCAGGTGTTTTGTTTTTTTATATAAAGACGTATTGACCCAGCCTGTGCTGCTTTTGTCCAAATAACCAAAACTGACCATTTTGTGCATTTTTTTTTTTTTTTTTTTTTTTTTTTTTTTTTTTTTTTTTTTTTTTTTTTTTTGCTTTCACTCTAGTTGTGACGGGAGCCACAGATGGGATCGGGAAATCCTACGCAGAGGAGGTAAGACTTGTGGACCCCCTTTTTTTCCCCATTTAATGTATTTTCTTGATAAATCTTATCATGTTTGCTCATAGGCCAGAATAGAAGAATATTTAGAGAAACCCATCAATGTTCACACACTTTCAGAAAGAAAGACCGTCAACACGTTTCATTAAAGAAGAACCCGTCCAGAGGACCTATACAATTTTTTTTTCCTTTTCATATGTAGCTACTTAATGCATTCAGATGATCTGGGGGTTAAACCTTCACTGCTGTGTATACTTATCATGTTACCATCAGTAGTTGCAAACAAAGTTTTGACATTTTGTCGATCCTAAAGTTGAATTAAAACCATTATTAAGCTGACCACAGTGAACAGATCACGACCAGATTTTTTCCCCTTTTCTCTCTTCTAGCTGGCTCGTCGAGGATTTGCCATGATGCTAATCAGCCGCTCACAGGAGAAGTTGGATGATGTAGCCAAGTCACTTGGTGAGTGTGTGTGGTGTGTGTGTGGTTTGTAATAAAGGGTGTTGGCTTCCGCAGCATTACAGATAAGTGTTTGGAGCTGATTCCCAGTAAGTTCCCATAAAAAGTGAACCTATTTGTATCCACCCTTTCTGATTCTTATGGTGATTTGTTAGATTGTTTTGTTTACATTTGTCACAATGAGCTGAAAAACATTTTACTCTTGTAGAGTATGTCCCTCTGGGTGGAGAACCAGAACTTCCATCTATTTTCTTAGCTTTACCCACTTTTTCTTTCTGGGTCGAGGGGAGCTGGGCATACGGTCACTGTGTGGGAGATCCAGGTTTTCCTCGTGGACCTGTTGCCTCTGCACCCTGACCACAAATGAGAGCAGAAAAATGGAAAGTATTGCTGCAACAGGTGTTCACATGAAGTTATTTTATATAGATTATGGATTTTGTACATTGATCAGGTGCAGCTACTTTGTTGTCTGCAGGACTGATTTAATGCCTTTTGTCTGCTTAAAAAAAGTCCTCTGGAGACTCTGCTTAGGGATGAATCGGGTTTTACTCATTGAAGGATTGAAGTCGTAGTAACCAGCCTTCATGTGACCGGGAGCAGCTTCCATCCACCTCCAATCTGGCTTCAGATTTTTAGCACAGTCTGAACAGTGAGAGCGTACAACCCCATCCCTCTGACTGTGGCCACTTCCACAACTTGGTGTCTCTTCCGTCTCTGTCTGGATGGTGCCCACAGAGCCATTTTTAACTTTTATTTTTTTTTATTTTTCCCCCTGTCGTGCTTCAAATCGAAAGAGGGGGGGCTGATGGATCACGAGCAGGGAGCAGCTTGCCAAACTCTGGCACTCCTTCCTCACGATTAGTCTGACAAACCCGCCCTCTTTGCCATGTAACCTGGCAACTCTCTCAGTCCCACCTAGAATTTCATCTTTCTGCATGCTTCACTCTCCATTTTATATTTTTTACCTTCCATCCAATCATATGCTTAGAATCTCTGCTGAAGTACTCCTCCAGTGGAGCAGCCAACATCACTGTTTATCATACCTTTGGAAATGATTTATTTTTTTTTTGTAAGAATGCCTCGTTACTTTTCTGACTTTTTAAAACTAGTTGTAGATCTTGGCTTCAGCACACAATGCTCCTCTCCCATTTGCCATCTATCTGCTGAACAAGTCTTTTGGACAATAAATTGTAATTGCAGCGGGCACATCAAACAGGAGGGGTCGAGGAAGACCACTGGGGTGGTTTGTTGGTGCACAGCGCCCTCTTCTGTTCTCAAACAGTGACCAAATTTTTAAAAAATGCTCCTTTTTTTTCTATGAAGTTTCTGGAAAACAGGAAAACGTTTGTGATATTTGGTGAAATCAAACAGGATCCTAAACACACTTAATTTAAGCACATTTTGGTTTTAAAGATTTTTTTTTTATATAGTTTTGGCTACACTGGGTCATAGCTAATGAAATGTTGTCTCTCACAGAGGAGCAGTTTAAAGTGGAGACGAGGACGATTGCTGTTGATTTTGGGAAAACTGACATTTATCCCAAGATTGAAGAAGGACTGCGGGGTCTGGAGATCGGGGTTTTGGGTAAGAGTTGATTTGTTGCTGCTTTTCCTCACTTCCTAATAACTGGACTTCAGACTCCTTTCTTTCATTTTTTTTCTATAAATCTAAGTAAAAATAAATGAATTAAAACATCATTTCGTGATGAGATATTCCATTGAGTGAAACAAAAGTTTAAGCTTTTACATGCAGCATCAAAGACCTTTTTATTTACCCTTTGTGTGGAGATATTCAGTTTCTTACAGGATCATTTGGCCTTAATGGAACTCATGACAAATATACATTTTTTTAAGCTCTCATTTAACTCATCTTGCAGTTTGTAAAAACTGTGTAGCTCTTGATGAGGAAAGTGCAGATTAAGGTGATTTTTTTAATTTTATATTATTTTTGTAATTTAATCTCACTTTGTGTTGGCTGTCATAGTTTACAGATGTGCAGAAGCTCTAGATGTTTGTCATCAGCAGAGGCTTGGACGCTGCCTCGAGTTGTACGTTTTGAGCAGAACATTTAAGGAACTCTTTGTTCTCTTTTTCTTTTTTTTTTTTTTCCTGATTCCAGTTGTGCTCTAATGGTTGCAAGGTGTGGCTGAGTCTTTAGTAACTGCATGTCTGTAGCTTGTTTGCTTTTGCTGCCACCTTGTGGTTGATGTTTTTGTGTGTTTTTTAAGCTAATATTTTATAATATCTTATGTTTTCTTTGCTTTCCACAGTTAACAATGTTGGCGTGTCTTATCCCTACCCTGAGTACTACCTTCACATCCCTGACCTGGAAAATGTGAGTGATTTGTTATATTTCTACATAAAAATCCTCAAGTTTTTTTAGGCTGAGGGTGTAATTTTGAATATGAAATTTAAAAAAAGCTGGTCTTTTTGTGTTTATCGGTGCATTTCTTCATCAGACTGATCTGTGTGTTTCAGTTCATCACAAACATGATCAACGTCAACATGACCTCACTGTGCCAGGTGAGCTTTCTGCTCATTTTCTCTGCCAAACCAGCTTCTGTTGGCACAACCCAAATGTTTGTTTGAAGCCAATCCGTGGAAGTCGTTTTCTCCTCTTTTTGTGTCCCCCCCCCCCCCCTTCTGTTGCTCCTGCCGTGGTACCTGCAGTGTCTCCGTTGTTCCCAAAGCAACGGTGGACTACACCAACGCTGTCTGTACTCGCCACCCACGCAACTCTTTCTCTCTGCTGCTTTCTGCCCGTCTCTCTCTCTCTTTAGCCCTTCTACTTTTAGCTCCCCCCCCCCCTCTTGTTTCCATCATCACCTTGTTTTTCTGGTCTTGAGTTATTTATGCAATGTTTGTTAATGTGATGTTTATGTGTTTTCTTTTGAAGATGACCCGTCTTGTGCTGCCCAGAATGGTTGACAGGTGAGTTTAAATGACTGCAGTCGAGCATCACTTTGGTGAATGATGACACTCAAACGGAGAGGGGGCGGGCGACCCCTCTTATATTCAAGGAATCATTTTTCTGAGGGGAAATGCTGCTTTGTAATAGTTGACGCTTCTCATTGGGGAAGCAGCAGGAGAAATCCTCACCGAGCTCGTTTCCAGCGCTGCATCTTCTTCTACTGCTCCCTTTGTTCGCAATGCTGACAAGCTTTCAATTCACACAAAGTGCTCTTCCCTCGCCATTGGCTGCTCTTCTCCCATGTGACTCCTGCCAGCCAATAGCTGCCCGGGCACATTTGGTGCCATGTGAGGCTGGAGCGTCTTCACTACATCACTGCAGCAACAGGCTGCCATGGCAACGTACACGACCACTACCATAATGTTTTTTTTATTTTGTGTGTGTGTGTGTGTGTGACCGAAATACCACTCTGTGTGAATTTGTCAGCATGCTTAATGTTTATAGATATAAAGTTTTTTTTATTATTAATCAGGAATTAGACAGATTTTTAAAGCTTTTCTGTCCTCTTGAGTGTTTTAAGGTCACAAAATAAGTTTTTAACTGTTTTTCTTTCCTGTTTTTTTGTTTTCTTCAGGTCTAAAGGCGTCATCCTCAACATCTCCTCTGCTAGCGGCATGTACCCCCTCCCTCTGCTCACACTCTACTCTGCAACTAAGGTTTGTGCTTTTAATTCATTCTAATACCACAAATCCAGTGGTGGGCACAGTTCCCCTAAAGCTCTAATAGGGGAACTAACTTCCTGATCAGTGCTTTAGGGTTTTTGCTAATTTTAAAATTTTACTGGATTAGCTGGATTAGCACTTGCTAAATTTAGGAGCACAAACTGAGGTCTAAATGTTATTGAGCAACATTAATGTTAACAGCTGATGGTGGAAGCTGTCGCACATTTTATTCAAATGTGTGTCACTTATCCACCAGGTGACAATGAACCCAAATACAGCTGTGGGATGTCAATGATGAGGTTTAAGAGAGCAACATGGCAATATGTGACTCATGTTGTCAAAGAGTTTTCATGGGTTGACTGGGTTATTTTAGTGGTTTAGGGTTAGCTTTTGATAAAACTTTCAGTGCGTTTGTGCTTAAGTATTAGGAGACCTAAATATTTGAGTTAGTGCTTTAGGGCTAGTGGAACTAATCTTTAGATTAGTGCTTCCCACCACTACACAAATCCATCTAGAAACAGATCTTCACACAAGGCCTTAAAGGATTACATATCACCTGCCATCTTGTGCCAAAGTTTGAAACTAATATCTCGTGATTTGTTGCGGTATGTGTAGAGGATGGCAGCTTCATGTTAAAATTTAGCTCATTGTTTTTAAGTTTACTGAATTTCACCATTTTTGTGCTTTCTTGGATTAATTAGCTGTGACGGTCATCTTTAAATGAGGTTGACCATTTCTAAAACTGTTCATCCATTGATGACTTTCTGAGAGTTTTGTTAAAGTTTTGGACATTGAGATATTTTGCTAACAGACTGACAAAGGCACGTTATTTATTTATAATTCATTATTTATTATACCTGTCGTGGTGGTGTAAATAAATTAGTATTCTGTCGACACATTTTTATGTTTTTTTTTAATTCCTTCAACCCATTCATTTGAAAGAAATTAAACGGAGAAGTCTGACCAGGTTTTGTCCTTTTTGTCTGCAGGCCTTTATAGATTTCTTCTCTCGTGGCCTCCAGGAGGAGTACAGGCGTCAGGGCATCATCATCCAGGTGAGATTAAAGGTTTAATCTGATTGTGAAGATGACTTTTTTTTCTTAAATGGTGTGTATTGAGTTGTTGAGCCTGTTTACATTTTAAATGTTAAGGTTTTCCATGAGGTAGCTTTGAAGTCCTTTTTGCTTCTATAGTGTAGAAACAACCACAGATTTTTACCTCCTTTTATCAGTTTTGTAATCTCCCAGAATATTACAATCAAAGGTATAAAGATCTAATTTAATATAATTTAATTTTACCCTTTTGAGTTGAAACAGTATTCAGACTGAAATTATTTTGTGGACTACTAGTTTGAAGTAGAGGCACTTTAAAGTTTAAATCAGCTCAGGCTGATCTGAATAAGAAAGCCACTCTTGTGCCACCTTGTGGTTGAAGTGTGTAACTGACTTGTTTCTTTTTCTCCTGATGACAAATGAGTTTACAGCAAATATATGAAGTATTTAGAGTTTTTTTTTTTTTTTTGTTAAAGCTAATGTAACCTGTTTACATTTTCTCTACACAGAGTGTTTTGCCCTTCTTTGTTGCCACCAAAATGACCCGCATCAGGAAGCCCACTCTGGATAAGCCCACCCCAGAGCGCTATGTGGCAGCTGAGCTCAGCACTGTGGGTCTGCAGTCTCAGACCAACGGCTACTTCCCCCACGCCGTCATGGTAAGAGACACCTTTTGGTCCTCAGCAGATAAACTTGGAAACTGCACTGAATTAAATATTTTACAGTAACACTGTTAACTGGAGGACAGATCTGCTGTTCTGAAGTTGGTTTCTGTAAAATAAAATAAAATAAAACTGAACAATTATTATCTCACAATTTTGAGAATTATCCATAAGTATCGGATCATATTTTTGCAAAAGTGTGCAGCAGCTAGCTGTAGCACTTACTGTACTGCCTGCCAGTACCTGAGGGGGACCAGAAGCTCAAAATAAGTGTCTAAAAGTGCACAACACACTCAGCTCTACTGCTCATCCCACAAATGCATGTTCCTTACAAATGTGGCACCATTTAAAAGGGAAATTAACAGGCTTTCAAATGGTATGATTTATTGCCAAGAAGCATTGTTAAAAAATTAGCTGACTTAACTTTTTAGTCTTTACCAAAAACAAAAGATTTCTAATAAAATGTGTTTTGAGTAAAAAAAAAAAAAGTTGCCATGGCAGATATAAAAAGGTGTAACTGAATGCTTCTCATCTCAACACTTATATTATTAAACTGATAAACAAGTGTCAATATTTCTGCCTTAAATGAATTTTTAGTCATTTTGAAGTGATCTATCACTTTATCTCATAGACAGGACTTCACTCATACATGAAGTATGAGGTAAAAATCTTTGTATGACTGTTTCCGTTTATTGCTGCTGTCTCTAAAGAACATCTGGGTCACTCGGTGATTGTGTGCTGAGGATGTTGAGCTATCAGCCCTCTTAGCTGTCCATTTCTCCAACTACAAAAATAAGCGTCCTGATGCATCTCAGTAATCCAGGTAAAAAAATCAAAAAGAAAAAAATTGTATAGGTCTTCTGGACGGGTTCTTCTCTAATGAAACGTTTCGTCTCTTCTCCAAGAGACTTCTTCAGTCTGAGAGTTTCAGGCAAAATTCAGGCTTATAAGCCCTGCCTCCATGTGACTGATACTCACATCACATGKCTATCGTTGACACCTAAGTAACACTTATTACACACAGTCTGCTTATACAAAAATAAGCAGACTGTCTTTTTAAGATGGTGACAGAATATATTTGTAAAAGTTGACAGATCGCATCAGAGACATGATGGCGCTGGTCTTTTGTCAGAGCTGGAGGTGCAGTTTGATCTGGCACCAGAATGAGATCAGACACATACTTATGACATGAAAACCCTGCTGCCGTGAAGATCCTAACTTTTTATCTTCATCACAAAACAATGTTTGTAAATTCCTCGCGTAAGTACTTACCCTGGACCTTTTCCTTGCCTGCAGGGCTGGGTGACCACCAGGCTGGTACCGACCAGCATTGTCATCTTCCTGGGGGCCAGGATGAACCGCCTGCAGCGCACGGGCTACCTGAACCGGAGGAAGATGCGGCAACAGAAGAACGGCGGCGCGAGCCTAAAGAGCGAATAGGGAGACGAGTCCGGCAGCCACTCCTTTCGGACCACTTTCGATGTTTGAGGATTAAAGGCTCAATCCCCCGAAGCTGCCAGAGATTTGACCACGTTTTGTGCCTTTTTTTTTTTTTTTTTTTTGGTCGAAGCGCACATCCGAACACGTGTGACCTTGTGTTTGAAACTTCTGCCCTGATTTTTGTCTGAGAAGAAAACAGCCAAAGAAGTAAAAGGGGAAAAAATTATATAAAAAATTGTACTGCTTTAAAAACTTTTGCTCGTGGCAAACAAACCTAAACGTGTTTTTTGTCACGGACATTCATGATGGGAACAATACAGCAAAACAAGTGACGTGTTCTCCTGCTGTTGTAAGCAGTGGAAAATGGTGACGGTTATCTTTTTATATTTATATGTGTATTGTTATTTAAATTTGTATAAAAATGTGTGCCAAATCCAGAACTTTAAAACCTAGCTTAGAACCTAATTCTGTTTGATCTTTAAAATGGCAAAATCTGCTTTTTTATTACGTCAGTTTGTCTGCTTCACTTATCTTTCACTGTTTTTCTTTTATAAATCTGCATTTTTTTTCTTTTATTTTCTTGCATGTCTGTTTTAAATTGTCACATTGGGGTGGGTTCACCTTCTCACGTTGTTCTAAGCCAAAGTTTGTTCAAACTCTACAGTGCCTTCCTCTTAAACTCTTTGACTATTAATTGTTTTATTTTTTGTGACAGAACCTGGTGGACTAGTTTCTTCCTCCTAATCACAATTTTGTCTTTTCTCCCGTTTTGGACAACAGAACACATGAGAAGCAAAGATTCCTCTAATTTTAGCATAAAGGTTGTAGTAAAACATCACTGACTGTGCTTCAGATTTAGGAAGATTAGTTCACATATCAGCAAATCGTTACTGTAGTTTTTGTAGCTTTTTAACTTGTTTCAGTACAGCACCCATATAATGTGGTTTGACTCAAGTTTTGTTAAGAGTTTTTTTATTGCTTGGAAATGTAAAATTGCTGCATCTGTTTGGATTGTGAAAACTTCTATTGTTTGTTAATAAAAGCTTTGGCAGAAAAGTTGTGTTCTGCTTTGCATCACATCAATATTCAGGCTTTCTTTAAATATATATTTTTAGTTGGTTTCATGCACACATCTGCTGTTTAAGACTTCCATAGGTGAAGATGTTTCACTTCATTCAGGGAGCATTCAATATATTTTGATTCAAATCTGGAGTGTGTGAATGTCCAATCTTCAAGCGGTATGAACTGCTCTGTTCAGCTGGAGTCAGATGCAGGTTAAACTTTCTGCCCTCTGCAGAGTTATTGGTGTCTGTTAGCCTGGCTCACATGAGATGTTTTGATCACATACATGAAGACCTGAATTTACTTTTCTCTGCTACTTGTCTGCATGTGTAAAATCAGGCACCGAGCCCCAAATGCATTCATAAATATTCCCAATATTTAAGGTTGACGTTCAACTTTTGTTCCTTTGTTTTGTTTTCTATTTACTTTTATGTACAATCATTCTTATAAAATTAATGTTTTGGTTTACACGATTGCAAATGTCCTCAACATATACTGTTGCTGGGTTTCAGAGACTGCAGTGCACAGATGAACATGGATATGAACCATAAATTGGCATGAATATACCCTGACCACAATGCATCACAAATGACTGATAAGTAAAAAGGTCAGCAGGACAGGGACTGGGTATCAGGCTCACTGTTTCATTATAAGCTTTTGAAAGCTAAAAGCTGGGTCCTCTTATTCAAAGTTTATTTCTTATTTGACACATCCTGGTTAATGACAAATCTTCACCAGCCTCTGTTATCATAACTGAACAATCTACTCCACTGACAGTCATAAAAAATACATTTCAGTTTGAATATTTTTATACCTATACTATACTATACTATACTATACTATACTGTACTTATACTATACTTATACTATATTTGTTCTGAAAGAGATATGCAAAAAATGTTTAAAAGTAGTGATCATGTTCAGGTGCCTGCAGTAAATAGTTGTCATTAATGAGGTTTGTAGTAATGTCAACTTTTAATTGAGTTAAAATCCAAGCAACACATTTGAAATTACAGGCCGTCATCATACAAAAAGGTGGGTTTTAGAGCACCTAAACCTGTTTTAGTTTTCCTAGTTGCAAACAAGACTTCTTGCTTTAACTAAAACAAATCAAAGCACTGTGTGGAGTTTGTGAGACAAAATCTTTAAAATGCTTTATGTGCCAAAATTATCCAAGTTTGACCAAAGCATACCAGACATCGAC
>NW_013952856.1:267186-278001 GCF_001266775.1 Austrofundulus limnaeus | reverse complement strand
TGTCAGTACTGTACACAAATATAAGTATTAACAAAGTAAAACAAATAAAAAATAAATAAATAAAAATAAAAAACGGAACTATTGTTCTGAATCTGCACTTCCGGTAGAGCATGTTTTTGTGTGACACGCCGCAGTCATGGCTGTCAAATACCGGGCTGTTTAGGTTTCGGTACAATTATCTCTTTTTTCACCACTTTTTGCTTCAAGCTACGTAAGTTTTTGTAAAGTTTGTTTCTATTTTTATCTGTTGTCAAATATATTTTGTTTGTATGAAGGTTGAATAATCATTTAGCCTTTTACAGCTTCGCTTTACTAAACTTTGGAAGATTTTTAGTCAAGATAGCCACAATTAAAACTTTTTACCTACATGTTTGGAAAAATATCCGGTTACAGAGCTTGTATATAAATTGTTAATCTCACAACACGTTTTATTTCTCACGCTATTGAAGTTAAGAGACGAACTGAATTCAATTGTTGCTTAATAAAAAATAAATCAAAAACCCACAACTTGATTAACAACTGGAGTAAAACACAATTTTTTTATGATTGAAATGAATCATTAAAGTGGAATATTCACGTTATTTAAACACAACATGCAGCATTATTTGTACAAAAATCATAATCTGGTACAGCAAGGGTTCAAGCTGTGGAGTTGCTTTAAATATGATTGTTTTTGTTATAAAAGGGAAATCCTCAGAAGAAGCCATTAGTTGCTAATTTAGTTTTTAGATTGTGGGAGGCACTGAAAAGCAGGCTGTATTTTTTTTCCATGATTAGTTTGTCAGTATTTGTTTCTGCTTCATGTTTCAGAGCCAGCAGGTCTGATGTGATGTCAGATAAACGTCAGCGTGCGAGAGTGCAGGGGTCCTGGGCCAAACAACCATCGAAGCACTCAGTTCAAACAGGTGAGTAAAGAGCTCCTTGTTCTGGTAAAACCTGCAACCTTATTTAAATAGCTCATTTTAATCTGTTCATTGCTTGGAAGCACATACTAAAATGTTGTTTTTCCTCGTTTAACTTATAGAAATAGCCTTTATTGTCTCACCGAGGGGAAATTCAGGATTATTATATTGTATTATATATTATTGAGATGAAGATTTTATTAAAGGGATAGTTTGCATGTTTTGAAGTGGGGATTATAGAAAGTTATGAACAATAAAGGTCTTACCAATGTGAGTGTTACCCCAAGCTATTCAGAATGCAACGCCACTGTTAGGTTGTGTGACTACCAGGAGTCCATTCCCTGGTCATAAGCTAATAGCTTATCCAAGTGGGCCAAGACTTGAGAGGATTGTTGCCTCTTGCTGTCTTTTAAAAGAAAATAATGCAGTTGTTTATAAAATGGGTTAATTTAAACTGTGTACTTTATGGGAGTGTGATGTTTCTGTGTTTTGTTTTATGGATTGTTTTATGAACTTGTTTTTTTTTTTTCTTTACTTGCTCAGGACCATAAATGAAATCTTTTTTGGGTTTATTATTGTGTTTATATTGCTGAATTATTGATCAATGTGCATTGTTATTTTAAAATTAAATAATGCTAATAAATCAATTAAATAAATAAATTAATTAAATCATATATATATATATATATATATATATATATATATATATATATATAATTTTAAATTAAATAATTAAATAAATCCATCCATCCATTTTCTGTACACGCTTCTTCCTTTTCAGGGTTGCGTGGGTCACTGGTGCCCATATCCAGCAGTCACAGTGCGAGGGGCGGGGTACACCCAGGACAGGTCGCAAGTCCATCACAGGGCCACACATAGAGACAAACGAGACAAACAAGCATTCACTCTCTCACTCACACCTAGGGACAATTTAGAGTTATCAATTAACCTAACAGTCATGTTTTTGGTCTGTGGGAGGAAGCCGGAGTACCCGGAGAGAACCCACGCATGCACGGAGAGAACATGCAAACTCTACCCAGAAAGGTCCCTGGATCGGGATTTGAACCGGTGACCTTCTTGCTGAGAGGCATCAGCTCTACCAACTGAGCCACCGTGCCGCCACGGATAATTAAATAAATCAATTAAATTAATTTAAATATTAAACAAACTCCAGCTAGCTGCTTCTTTCACTATTTGCATCTGAAAACAACCCCAGAATTCAGAGTAAATTAAGAAATGATTGTTAATATAAATGTTTTTAGGTGCAGTTAGCTGTAGTACTTCTATTTCATCCTGAGACACTTCCAACAGAAATATCATCATATTTCTGACAGAATAACTATGTAATATACAAACTGATGATTGCTGGAAGTTGTTTTAAGATGGTATAAATCCACTTTGGTTGGCCCTGATCAGACTAGTCATTAAATCAATCAGTCTGGTCAGGAAAAACAAGTAGATTTTTCCAGGCTGAGGTTGTTCAATATGCTACATTTCCACTAGGGTTGGCATAATCGTTTTGTGT
Organism: Austrofundulus limnaeus; assembly: GCF_001266775.1. NCBI lineage: Eukaryota > Metazoa > Chordata > Actinopteri > Cyprinodontiformes > Rivulidae > Austrofundulus > Austrofundulus limnaeus. Next base: position 275,574 of record NW_013952856.1, on the reverse strand, counting down.
GCAATTAATCGTCATAAAAACATTAATCGACTACTTTTTGGCACTTGACAATTAATATGAGTAATGCCACCAGGTGGACTGACTGGGGATTACTCCGGTCAGTCCGCTCGCTGCTCCTCTCCGCTTCAAATATGACGAACATTAAAAATGAAGTTCTGTAATTTATTTATCTAGCAACACAATTTAAAATATGATGTATAGCCTGAAATCTGTAATTTTCACACAATTTAGGACAATTTTTACAAAGATCAAATCTTTCCCACTAAATTGGTCATGTGACTACAAAATAAGGGTGTCCAAGGACTCCAGGGGATTAATCGTCAAATTAATCGTTATCGGCTAAATACCACAATTAATCGTGATTAATTTTTTTGCCAATATTGCCCAACCCTAATTTCCACAGAACTCGGCTGCCATAGAGCTGAGCTAATTTAAGTCCTACAATTCAGGCTGACGTGAAAAAAAAAATTCTTTGTTTTCTCAAACAGGAGGAGCCCCGAACAATCAGCCCAAGGACATTAACACAGCCTCAGGTTCCTGGAGTTTTAACAACCAGAAGACCTCCACAAGTTTTGAGTTTCACCAGCCCACAAAGGTAAACTGTGTGACCGTTTTATTGAAAGTATTTTTGTCTTTTACAGAATGACAAAAATAAATCAGACGATGCTGTTAACTCTGTTTCATCATTTATATTTTCTTCATGGCAGCCAGTTCGAGATGTTCCACCTGAAAGGATCATAGAGTAAGTTACTTACAGTAAACAATGGCACAGGACAGCTCCAGAAATGATAGTTTTTTTTATTTATTGCGCCACTTTTTTTCTGTTTTCTGTTTGTTTTGCCAAACTAAAGTTAACAAATGTCCATGATTTTACTCTTATAAGGCAGGCAGGGGATTATGACATCAGTCATGAGCCGTCTGGGATATCTCGGTGAGTACAGTTTAGTTAGGAGGAAACAATATTATATAATATATGTTTTTATAATCAAGCGTGAATGACGTGATGTCTGATGAAATAAAAAGAGGAGAATGAACAGTGATGACTTAACGTAATACAAAACTGTTTGATTGAGCAAACTTGTAGTTGAGTTTTGAATCCAGTAGGTGGCAGTAATCACACAAGGAACAATCTAAATAGCTGCCCTGGCATCTAACTTGTGTGTGGTGTCTATAAAACATAACATGTGACAAGAATAATTCTGTTAATCAGCTAGAAATGAGTATTATGAGTATTGACGCTCAAACATGGATATATTTCAACCCTCGAGGTTAATTCAGTCAGATGGAAATTCCCACCCCTGATTAAGATGGTGGTAGTACAATGTTTTCCTAACAGCCCTGATTGTTATAAAACTACATTTCATTTTTAACAGTAATATTTTTGCACATTGAATTTGTTTTAATGATTGATCATGTAATGAAAAGAAAAATGAAGTTTGTTTGTTTGTTTTTGTTTTTCCATCCAGACTGCGTCTGCGACCTGGGTTTCTTTGCTCAGAGGAGGCCGACTGGATGTTCAGTAAACTGCTGGCAGAGCTGCCCTGGTCCCAGAAGACTAACTACAGACAGGGTGGGGACCAGAACTGTGACTAAAAATACTGTGTAGAAAAAAGAGAAACAGGAGCTTTTTGGTTTATAAACTGAAGAGTCATTTAATTCCCACGTCAGCTTGTTTACTGTTTCATTCATCTGCAGTGGCAAACTGTTTATTTATGTAATTAAATAGATAGTTCACACTTTAAGGTGGGGTTTTGTGGAAAAGTTATGAACAAATAATATCTTACCTGTTGTAGATAGCTTGTTAAACAACCTCAGTTTAGAAAAATCGAGTTAAAGTCTGACAGTTACTCCATGTAGCTATAGAACCAAAGTGGATTTCTGCCTCCCCTAAAACAACTATAATCACCAAAGTTTCATAGAGGTTCATTTACACCTGCTTTAATGTTGGATTACATGAATATTTACATCTGTCCATGGTTATTTATAAGTGCACAGAGCAGCAGCAGAAGCTAGCAGTAGCACTTCCAGTAGAGTCTGGAGCTCTTCCAACAGAAATATATTGTCTCTGCTGGAATAACCACATAATGTGAAAGATTTGTGTTGAAGTGATCTCATGAACCACTATGAACATTTTGAAGGTTGAAGTCGCGTGTCAGCAAAATGAGAATAAAACAAAACAAAATAAAACCTCAAGGAGAACTGAAGAGGAACCTAACACGGTATGAAGCACGCACAATGCCAGACTGGGAGGCTAAAAACAGTGGGACTAATGAGAGGCGTGGAGAAACCAGAACAAAATGACAACAGAGAACAGGTGTGAGTGGATATGCCAGAACCAGAGGGGTGAAGTCTCATGGAGGATAGCAGGAAATACAGAGAAGCAATGGAACAAACTGGACACAAAGAAAATACAGAAACTAAACATCAAAAGAATTAAACATGAAAACTGAACACTGAAAAACATGGATCATCAAAATAAAGTGCATTACAGGAATCCAGCCGAGAGGTGATGAAGGCATGGATTACTGTTTCAAAGTGCTGGTGAGGAAGAAATGGCTTCACCTTTGCAAGCTGCCTGAGGTGAAAAAAGCTTGACTTGGAAAAAAAAACAGACGTTTTTTGTAAAATAATTTTGCCGAAACAAAGATGTGAGTTTGTCCAAATGACTCCATAACGAACCGGTCGAGGCGTGGGTTAACAGTGACCACCACTGGTGCTGTTGACAAACGGGGTACAGGCGTGTGTGTACACCAAGTGGAAGGACCGCAAGGCTTGCAGCACCGGCACATGGTTTTGGTTATCCTACCATGGTGTTGATAGGAAGAGGAATGGAGAAGGGGTGATGTCAGATGTTGTTAGTGGTTCTGCTCCACAGGTTGGATGTGGGGTAGAGGAGAAAAAGAAGTTCTGGCAGGCTCTAGATCAGAGGGGCCCAAAGTGGGGCCCGCGGGCCACAGTTGGCCCTCCAAGCCATTTGACTGTGTGTATGAGAGGTTACCTGTGGGAGACTGGGCACTTTTAGGTTGTGGCAGGGAGCGCGTCACCAGACAGCATCATATGTTGTGCATAGTGAATGTTGTGAAGGAGAGGAAGAAAATAAATGCAGAGAAGAACTCCAAATGATGAGGAAGAAGATATGCTGTGAGGGCAGAGAGACTGAGGATGATGACTCTCTGTGGCGACCCCTGAAGAGGGAAGAGCTGAAAGAAAAACATTTAGCAGACAGTTGATTGCAGTTAAAGTAGCGATGAAGCCACACTTTCTCTCAGTTGGCTCTTGTCCGTCTCGTGTGCTGCTCTGAGACAGCTCTGCAGCAGACGGCATGATGCAGACAGTGGGGTGTTTCTAAACTCTGCTTATAGAGACAGGTTGTGTAATCCTGTTTCCAGCCGTCTGTCAACAAGGTCATGACACGTTTTAGAAAAAAAGCTGATACAGAAGTGGATACAGAGTTGAGCTGTAATTGTCTTGTTTCATTTATCATGCCGTATTTAAACACGCTTTTATTACAGTGAGTTAGTTTTTCCAACCTTCTGCTCTTTAGACTCAGCCGTGGAAGGTTTTGTAAACCTTTTCTCCCCGATGACATCTTTTTATGGAAAGAGTGAAGCTTTTTGAGATATAATGACTGCACATGTTTATAAATACTTCCTCCTGTGGTCCTGAATAATTCAACTCTCTTTATAATTGATGGCCGGTCATGCAGTTTGTTTGGGTTTCACTGTGTTCCAAAATCCAAGGGTCCACTAAAATTCACTAATGGCAGCGAATTGGTTCTTAGAAGAGAGGATGTTGTTGCCAGAAGACATTGAGTACACCCAGACCCACAGAGGAGCACAGAACTGAGAAATTAGATTTAACTGTTTATTTTACCTTCAGTAGGAATAAACTCTGTCCTTTTTCTGCTCCATCTGTTGTGAGTGGTTAATAAGTGTTAGCTTTTATTTTGGCAGACAATAAACTACAAACTAAACTGTAACTAAAAAGTAAAATTTTAGTCTTTGTACTTAAATTGTGATGTCAGTGATTCGAAATAACTTTATCTTAACCTTAGAAAAGTCCTGACAAAAGTAAGAAGCTCTTTCTGATTGTTTTGTTTTCTGTTTATTGTTTTGACTTTTTGTGTGTTGGTGAAGGTGAAGCATACGAAGAGCCCAGGCTGACCTGCTGGTACGGAGAGCTGCCGTATACGTACGCTCGCTCCACCATGACAGCCAACACACAGGTAACGTACATGTATGCAGATGATATTTTGGTATTATAGCCTTTCCAAAGTGGTAGCAATCAGTGTTATCAGCTCCTGAAGTTAACCCTGATATATTCTGATTTTTAAGACTGGTGTATATTTGGTTTAGGCTCATGGTACAGACATTAGTCAAAGGTTCATAATAATGTTTGGTGTCATTTTAAAGTGGACCTTCTTGACCTTCATTTAATAAGTATTTGGGTCTCTCTGACCAACACAGAGAACACTAGAACTCTAAATCACGAATAATGCCACTTTTCCCCTGAACTATACATACACTATGTTGCCAAAAGTATTTGCTCACCCATCCAAATGACTGCACCAGTGCACAAAGCAAGGTCCATAAAGACATAAAGACATGGATGACAGAGTCTGGTGTGGATGAACTTGACTGGCCTGCAGAGTCCTGACATCAACCTGACAGAACACCTTTGGGATGAATTAGAGCAGAGACTGAGAGCCAGGCCTTCTGTCCGACATCAGTATGTGACCTCACAAATGCTTCTGGAAGAACGGTCAAAAATCCCCATAAACACTCCTAAACCTTGTGTACAGCCTTTCAGAAGAGCTGAAGCTGTTCTAGCTGTAAAGAGTAGACCAACGTCATGTTGAACCCTATGGATTAGGAATGGGATGTCACTTGAGCTCTTATGTGAGTCAAGGCAAGTGAGCCAATACTTTTGGCAACATAGTGTTCTTTCTTTTAGCCCTGTGGCATCCGGTCGGTGTCACAAGAGTCGACAACTGCAACTTATTTTATGATATTTGTTGATTTTTTTTAAAAGTTTCATAATATTTTGTTTCCAATAGTGGCATCCTCTGCTGGTAACCCTTCGTGAGGCCGTGGAGCGGGCGAGTGGGTGCTCCTTCAACTCCCTGTTGTGTAACCTGTATCGAGACGGACATGACAGCATCGGCTGGCACAGCGATGACGAGGCTTCTCTGGGGCCCAAACCTACCATTGCTTCTCTCAGTCTGGGAGACACCAGAGTGTTCAGCCTCCGTAAGCAGCCTCCAACGGTAAGAAGATAAGACTCAGTGCCAGTTATATTCTGCAGATAGTAAAAACCTTTCGATACTACCTCTTTGCTTTGATCTCTTCCTTTATTATAGTGGGTTTTTAATGGTTTTAATTGTCCTTTTTAAATTCTTCAAACTCTTTCTGTCCCTGTTTAGTTTTTGTTTTGTTGTAATATTATTAATAGTTGTCTTAAAGACAGATTTATTTGTTCTAATTTCACCACACCCCATTTAAAAACGTTAGATTGTTTTGTAGCATTTTCTCCATATTCAAGTGAGGCCTAAATTTAATCTATAGGGGTGCAATGGTACAGAAAATTCATGATTCGGTTCGGTTCAATACTTTAAGGGCTCGACACACGGGGAGTGACAAACTACAGCGATTAACAGCTGTCATCGCAGCCAGGGTGAAACGGCAGCATTGCGAGTCGCGCTCTCAGGCCGCTTGTCTTCACAGAATTTGATTGGTTTTTCTACTGCCTCTAGTAAAGGTTATTGGTGGTTCACAAAAAAGGGGGGTGTGCATTACGGACGTGTAAACTAAACAAATCTTGCGATGCTAATGATACTGAAAAACAAACACACACCAAGATACAATTTTAGGTGGACAAACTTACCAGATAACTTCACCCTGGCACCAACAAATTCCCACAAAGCTGACTTTTTTAGTAATCACTTGGTGAAATGTTAGCTAACTGCAGTGTGTAGCATACTCTCCTCTCATTGGTCAGTCAATGAAACCCTTGCTGATTGGTTGTACGCTAAGCGACAGCAACAAAAGTTGAACATTTTTCAACTTTCATATGTCGCATTGCAAGCTCACGTGTACGTGTACGAGTGCAAAATTTCACAAGCACTATTGTCGCCGGTCGTTTAGCTGGAGGAGGGCGAGCGATTGTCGCCTCATCGCACAAGCTCCATAGGAAATGAATGGAGAGCGAGCGACGTCGCCTCCCCTGTGTCGAGCCCTTTATTCTCATGGTTCGATATTTTTTCGATACAAAAAAGAAAAATTCCCATGCTCTTTTTAACTTGTAATTTATTTAAATTAAGTACGAACATTTGTTTAACCTCAAAAGTACAATTTTTAAATTAAATGTTGCTGAAACAGCAAGTTTTTCAGTGGATCTGATCTCGACAATGCTGCCTAGGTGGAGTGGTCGAATACAGATCCACTGATCCTTTAATACAGAGCATCTTCAGAAGACAAGCTGATAAAATTAATTTTAAAAAATCTGTATTGTTTGATACAAGTGTGTACTGAACCTAAAGCACTGTATTGAACGGTTCAATACGGGTACATGTATTGTTGCACCTCCAGTAATTTACTATAAAACTCGTCCCTGTTTACTGTAGTTTTAGTCATTTTGTTTGTTGCTCCTTTAAACTGTAGTTTCTGACCCTCTTTGTGAGCATGCTAGGAGGACAGTGATGAGTACACCTACACAGAGAGAATACGGGTCCCTCTGAGTCACGGGACTCTTCTGCTGATGGAAGGAGCCACTCAGGATGATTGGCAGGTGTGTGACAATAATCTAACATATAAAACACCACAAATGCAAAAATTAAACTATACCAAGTATAAATCAACACCAGGTTGTTCTAACTGTAAAAACATTAAAGTGTGTCATTTAGTCATTTTTCTTTTGTCCTTTTTTTTACTTCAAGTAAACTCATTAATTTATTTTAGTGTTTTTGCACTGCAGTAAACTTTAACTTTTGGAGTTAACCTAAGCTATTTCGTTCACCCAATGTGGATGCAAATACCTTTTAAATTAAAGCTGAAAGGCTGCAATTAAAGCCCATCTTGTTGGTTTTTATTTCAAATCCACTATTGGGGTGTTTACAGCCAAAAAAGGAGAATTGTGTTGACGTCCCAATATACAGTATATGGACCCGACTGAACATTTTACCAGAGCTTTCCTTCACCCCGAAGTCCACCATTTTCATTTAGTAAAAAACACATGAAGTGCAAGAGTGACACATTAAAGGGCAGTGGGACAAAGCAAGTGGAAAATAAAGTTGCCTGGAAAAAAAGGGTTTGAGCATTAAAGAAAAACGGAATAAGGTCACAGGTGTTTTATGGTGACACCCCCCTGAGTATCACAATAAAGGATCGGCTGCTTCTTTAAGACCTGTCCCGAGAAAGAACATCACATGAGACATTAATCCTCTCATCGTTACTGAAGTCAAAGTCTAACAGAATCATCTGGGTAAGGGAGAAAGGTTTGGAAATGGATATTAGAACTAAAAGATGGTGATCTAATGGGTTTAGTTAAATTTATACAGTTTTACATATCAAGACATACAAAATGAAATTATTCATGTCTAAAAAGTACAAAAACACACAACAGATTCCACCGCGTCGTGGTTTATTAAACATAAACCAAACCTAAATGTCCTTTAACTCTTCCCAGATTGATGAGCAGCAACAGTTGCTTTTCTAAGGTAATTTCTGCTGTTTTCCTTCGTGTCATTGTGTCAACACATCAGCAGCAAACTGAAAAAACTCCTGCTTTTATAGTGGTGATCACAAACAACTGATCAGCTAAAAATTGAACCTCTTAAAACACATAGAAGCATAAAATGGACTTTTCTATTTTAAGATCATTTTTATTTAATACAAAATATACATAAAATACTAGACTTTTCGTCGTATTTCATTTGAAAACTGAAACTTTTTTCTGCTTTTTCTCATTTTTTGTGTAAGGCGCTAAACAGCATATGTTTCATTTATTTCTTAGCATCAGATTAAGGAGATTAAAAATCTGTTTCTGAGGGCAGAAGATTCACAAATAAACCCAAAACTGTAACACATATGCAAACATCCAGACATACAGTAAATGAACTCATCTGAGGAAGAAATTGTGTGCTATTTGATAACATAAAAGCTTTTACTTTGAAAATCTAAAATTGACTTTTACTTTATAAAAACAGTGTATTTAACACATTATTGTTCTTGTGTATAGATCTTGTGCAGTATAAAATAAAAATGTGCTTGTGGCTGCCAGAATTCTGACTAGTTTGGGTCACGTTACTTATTTAATTATACAGTATTTGTGGTCACACATTTCTTTATTTCAAAGTAAAAGTCTTCTTTTCTTTCATACGCTATATTAAAA
>NW_013952856.1:245734-267041 GCF_001266775.1 Austrofundulus limnaeus | reverse complement strand
ATATATTACAGTATATTAGAATACATTAACCCAAAACCTCCAGCGTTTTATTTAAAGTCCAACATGTGACTTTTATATCTAAACTATATATCTCATCAGTCTCTTTTATCCTCACCAGCATCAAGTGGCAAAGGAGTACCATGACAGGGGCCCCCGCATCAACCTGACCTTCAGGACCATCCACCCAGAGCCGGAGGGCCACAGGCCAGGCACCAAGATACGATTCACAGCCAAACAACTGTAAATTCCCCTCATGGTCGGTACTAAAAGCTGCTCAGGGCTTCAGTGTCTCAAACACACATAAAACCATCTGCTGTGGTGTGAAGAAGATAAAACAATCTGTAATACAAGGTGAGAAAGGATGAAATACATGCTAAAGATTGCCTTGATGAGCTAATGGGGCGTACTTTGATTGGACTATTTGAACGGGGCCAAACTTTGATTTGAATAGTTATTAATGAGAGAAACAAATGATAACATCCAGCATTATTAGTTGTGTGTGATTAGAAAGGGTTGTAAAAGATGGTAAAATAACATCTGGGTAAACAGAATGTGCAAATTTTCTTTCTTTTCCATGTAGTGGACATCGTGAGGAGCTTTTTAAAGGAGCATAGCTGCTGTTAGCAGGGCAGTGAGTGACGGTGGCTAAACTGGAATTATTTTATTTTGAATAAGATTATTATTATTAGTTTTTTCACTGTAAAATAAAATCTAAACACTACATATCTTTAGAAAATTACTTCAGCACTCAGCGTAATTTACAAATGTATTTTGTTGCAATAAGAGCTGAGAATGTTTTTGTTTTGTGTACTTAAAAAATAAGTTTTTCAGGTCTAAAAGTTTTTTATGAGCCTGAAGGTGTTTTTCAAAGGAGCAGCAGTTCTATGACTTAAATCAGTAGGTTTCTGTAATTTAAAAAATAACTTTTTGTGAAACTCTTCAGTTCAAAGGGTTTATTTGTATTTTTTTGATTGCTCTTTTTTTTTCTTAAGCATGTTTTAAAATTCATTAAACTCAGTTCAGGTAACACCAGCTTTGTTGTTCTCTTTAGTCCAATTTCGTAGGAGTTTCATATCAACAAATTCTGTTATTTCTGCTAGAAAGAGTTGTCAAAAATCAGCCAGCATTAATCTAGATGCTTGTTGATAATTATAAAAACTGGCTGAAGTGCAATGCTCTCAGGGATTGTTTAATGAGTTTTAGAGGAGGTTTATGTATGTATTTAAGCCTACAGACTGTATATTTCTGACCCTGGGTGAATTAGATAAAATCCACAATAAGCTCAAACGTGTGCACACAATTACTGGGAAAAAATTGGTTCGAACAAATAATTAAAAGCCAAAATTTGTCATGATTTGACCATAACAGTACACATCCCAGTCCACTTTTGCTTTTCTGTATCTGTACAGGTGCATATTGAACCTAAAGCACTGTACTGAGCAGGTTGTACCCCTAATTTAATTTAAACATGTTATAAATTCACATAAGTAATATAAAACATCAGTTTTCACATACTATTCTTAAAAAAGGCCTAATTTTGATTTGTTGGACAAACCGCTCTAAATGTACCAGGAGGTAATATGAAGTTTATTATGTCAATAAGCTGAAATCTGATTTCACTGCTTGCACAATATAAAAAACAGAAAACAAATACACTCCCAAAGACGTCTGCGAGTCAAGTAATCATATGTTTGTTGTAAAAACAAGGAAAAGACAAAATGTTAAAAAGCTTTTAATCAATACCATGTGGTGCTGTGGGGTTGTTGTTTTTTTTCATCTGGAACTGTGGTTTTAGATACGAAATGTTCACACCAAACCTTCAAGTGTCTCCCAGAAAAAGCTGAAGATGAAGAATTTCATGTTTTAAAATGTCAGCACCTGTGTCAAACTCAAGGGCTGTGGGACAAATGTGGTCCACTGCAGCATTTAATGTGGCCTGTGTGAGCTTCAAAGATGTATTATTGTCTTCAAATAAGTGCATGCTGCTTATTTGCATTGACCATGAACTACATATCCCATAATGCATGTAGGTTATTTTACCCACAAAATGATGGCACTAAGTGGAGGGGCATGGGGTTCAAAAGGAGACGACAAAATTTGTTGTGTAAAATCTCCATTTCACTGCATTTTCACTTGCTATTCATCTGCTGCAAATCAGTTGTACTGGGAAATGGGAATTTCCCACTTACAGGTCACAAATTTAAATTGGAGCACCTCGCTAGTGGAAATTCTATGTCATAAGTGGGATCACTCTGACTACCCAGAGTTCAATCTACTCATCAGTGAGACTATTTTACTTTCAGCAGTACTTTAATAATATTTAATTTACATTTACAGTCAGTCATATGCTTAATGCTTGTCTTTTTTAGGGCAACCATAATGCTCATTGGCCCTCTGTGAAACTGTCCTAACAGACTTTCTTGTTTTTCTGTTGAATTGTACAAAATATCTCATGTTGAAAATGGAAAAAGTTTTGAAAATTTTTATCAAAATTTGATTTTTTTTAATATTAAAACACAACCTTTTTTGCAGGTGTATTTATGTTTTTCATACTCACAGCAAATGAGACTCACTGCCTTCATTTTTATGTTAAATTATCCAAATCACTCATACTTTTCCAAGATATCCTCGCATTTCTTCTTTGATACAGGTTTTTTTAACCACTAAACCCTTTTATGTATTTTATGTATTTTATGTATATGTTAAATGTTATGTACAGTATATGTTATGTATATGTACCCTTTTGTGTATTTTGTTGTGTGTGTGTGTGTGTGTGTGTACACAAAAAATATACATATTTATATACATATACAGCGGGTAAAATAAGTATTGAACACGTCAACATTTTTCTCAGTAAATATATTACTAGAGGTGCTAATGACATGAAATTTTCACCAGATGTCGGTAACAACCCAAGTGATCCATACATACAAAGAAATCAAACCATAAATGTCCAGAAATGAAGTTATTTGTAATAATGTGGACTGGCACAGGGAAAAAGTATTGAGCACATGAAGAAAGGGAGGTGTAAAAAGGCATGGAAAACCAAGACACCAGCTGAACTCTCTCAGTAATTAGAAAGCAAGCCTGCCCCTTGTCAGTGCAAGTTAATATCAGCTGGTTCAGACCCAAATGATGGCCAGGTATCACACAAGAACCATCTGATGATGGGTAAAAGTAAAGAGCTCTCTCAAGACCTTCACAACCTTATTGTTGCAAAGCATAATGATAGCATCGGTTACAGAAGAATGTCTAAACTTCTGAAGGTTCCAGTGAGCACTGTTGGGGCCATAATTCAGAAGTAGAAAGAACATTATTTCACCATAAACCAACCACGACCAGGTGCTCCTCACAAGATTTCTGACAGAGGGGTGAAAAGAATTATCAGAAGAGTTGTCCAAGAGCCAAGGACCACTTGTGGAGAGCTTCAGAAAGACCTGGAATTAGCAGGTACGATTGTTTCAAAGAAAACAACAAGTAATGCACTGAACCACCATGGCCTGTATGCATGCTCACCACGCAAGACTCCACTGCTGAAGAAACAGCATGTTGAAGCTCCTTTAAAGTTTGCTGCACAACATTTAGACAAGCCTGTGAAATACTGGGAGAATATAGTCTGGTCAGATGAGACCAACATTGAACTGTTTGGATGCCAGAATACACATCATGTTTGGAGGTCAAATGGCACTGCACATCAGCCCAAAAACACCATACCAACAGTGAAGTTTGGAGGTGGGAACATCATGGTGTGGGGCTGTTTTTCAGCATATGGTACTGGCAAACTTCAAATAACTGAAGGAAGGATGAATGGGAAAATGTACAGAGACATTCTTGATAAAAATCTGCTTCTATCTACCAGGATGATGAAGATGAAACGTGGCTGGACATTTCAGCAAGACAATGAGCCCAAACACAAAGCCAAGGAAACTCTCAGTTGGTTTCAGAGAAAGAAACTAAAGCTGCTGGAATGGCCCAGCCAATCACCTGACCTGAATCCAACAGAAAATCTATGGAAAGAACTAAAGATCAGAGTTCATAGAAGAGGTCCACGAAACCTTCAAAGTTTGAAGACTGTTTGTGTGGAAGAATGGGCCAAAATCACACCTGAGCAATGCATGCCACTAGTTTCTCCATACAGGAGGCGTCTTGAAGCTGTCATTGACAACAAAGGCTTTTGTACAAAGTATTAGATAAATTTCAGAAAGTGTGTTCAATACTTTTTCCCTGTGCCATTCCACATTATTACGAATAACTTCATTTCTGGACATTTATGGTTTGATTTCTTTGTATGTATGGATCACTTGGGTTGTTACAGACATCTGGTGAAAATTTCATGTCATTAGCACCTCTAGTAATATATTTACTGAGAAAAATGGTGACATGTTCAATACTTATTTTACCTGCTGTACTTTTCCAAGCTATCCTTGCATTTCTTCTTTGATACAGGTTTTTTTAACCACTATACCCTTTTAAGTGTATTTTGTTGTGTGTGTGTGTGTGTGTACACAAAAAATATATATACAGTATTTATATATATACTGTATATATATAGATTAGGGGTGCAACGAAACAGAAAATTCACGATTTGGTTTGGTTCGATACTTTAGTCTCACGGTTCGATATTTTTTGATTCAAAAAAGAGGAATGTCCATGCCTTTCTTAAATTGAAATTTATTGAAATCAATTATGAACATTTGTTTAACCTCAAAAGTACAGTTTTTAAATTAAATGTTGCTGAAACAGCAAGTTTCTCAGTGGACCTGCGCTCGAAAATGCAGCCTAGGTGAAGTAGTCGAACACAGATCCACTGATCCTTTAACATGGAGCATTTTCAGAAATAAAATAATAATAATTTCAAATAATTAAAAAAATCGGTATTGTTCGATACATAGTGTGTATTGAACCTAAAGCACTGTATTGAACGGTTCGATACGGGTACATGTATTGTTGCACCCTTAATATATATATATATCAGTAACAATTGAACTCTAGGTAGGTTGGTTTAGCATGGTACTTTACAGGATTTCAAATTGTAAAAACATAATTTGGAAGTTATTGAATTATTTTCCAACCACAGCTTTTTGATGTGTTCTATTTATGTTTAATAATTCTAATGAAAAGTCAGCACAAAACATTAACACTGAAACGTTTTAGCAAATGCTGACAGAAAAAGAAACAAAAATTAACTGTAAATTTTCAGTAATACAAGCATAACAAACTCAAACTTAACAAGAATTAAATGTTAAGTCGGTTGTATTTTTGCCCCATGTCTCAGAGTGATTCCTGGTGTTACATTATATGTTTGTATATTTAGATCTTAGGTCATCGTCTGCATTACCTCAAGTTACTGGTAGAGATCCATTCATACCACTCACTCTGCAGGTTATTTATAGTTGTTTATGTGATCTCAATAACATTAATACAAGTATTTATATTATCCAAAGTATAGTATGAGGAGTTGTAACCATTTGTAACTGCTTTATTTACTGTTTTATTCTTTTATGTCTGGAAAGAAAAGCTGGTTTAAACAAACTGCGGTCTGTATACCCAAGATTGGTCTAAAAGCATTTAGAAAGTTGATAAACTCAAGTGGGTTAAAGACCAAAGATAATTAGGTGGTTATGTAATGATCCTGACCGCACAAAGCAGAGTGTCAGTCTAATCCAGTCTGCAAAACCCATTAAGTCAGAGAAGATAAATTTCTTCAAATGCCATTTAGTACACAAAAAAAATTTCAAAGATTAATTATTTGTCATTTCAACTTACAAAACTTAAAAGATTTTCTCATCTACACCAAATGAAAATGAAAAAAGAAACATCAGTTCAAGAACATGACGTGCTTTGAAGACAGGTTGACTATAAGCTGTTGTTTTGGACTTGTCAGTGCACTCTAGCTTATTTTTTCTTGTCTTCACTAGCTGCTCAGTGCCTTGCAACAAGTGTTTTTTTGTCAACACAGGCAAACAGTGAGGCTCTGCTGTCACAGATTACCAATTGATTTGTAAGGAGCTGCACATTTTTACTATGGGCAGCAAAGAGAAGAGGTGACAGCATTTGACAGTCAGACAGTGAGTAAAGGTCACCAAACACAGATGATACCTTAAAGATGTGTTAGACAACATTACCAAGACCTGAAGAAGTTTGGTAGGGGTCCTTATTGTGTACCTGCTTGAGGTTAAAGGGTTGTACTGTGCAACTGTCGTGTGTAGGGTGTACAGGTGATAGTGGCCCAAATGTTGAAACCACTGGGTAAGTATAGGCACCCACATGTTGTGGAGGTTAAACACAACCAAAGACTTCTGTTTTGTACATTTGAACCTGCAAAATTTGCTCTCACTAAAGTAATTGCTTCATTTTGTTCTCAGGATCAAATCGTTTGATTCTTGTCACAAGGTCTGGGCCAGACTTTTCTCCTCTCTCTGCACACATTGTGTGATTGGTCAGAAGTTTGTTTATGCTGAAGAGTGCTCGAAAGCAATGTTGGCATTTTACTTATAGAAGCCGACTGTTGTACCCACAAGCAGAAACTTATAAAAACAGTCAAATGCCCCAAAACTCTAGGATAGAGGTAACACAGATTGTGCAGGAAGGTGTTTGTCAAAAACTGGGGTGCTCTAACTTTGACAGATTTGTGGCTGAAGTAACGGCAGATATCAGAGTGGAGACTCCAACAGGACGTGTACAGCAGCAGGAGGGTTTTCCCAGGAGCTCTGTGCCATGCTTCTCATTGGATTATGGAAGGTGTGTACAAAAACAAACCTCCTGCCACTACATACCCGTGCAATGACTGGTTAGCTGCCAATTGACAATGCTGGACCCTTAACCCTCTAAGGTCTGGGGTCTAAATAGACATTTTGGCTCATTTTGAATTTATTTATTAAATTTTGAATTATATTTATTTTCATCTTAAAAACTATTTACCTTGCCTTGTTTGGTATCATTATTTTCAGCACAACCAAAATGTTCCGTTCTCATCCCGTCTCCAAAACACTCACTCACATTCTCCACAAGCGTACAGACAAACCTTTTTTTATTGGTTGCTTTGGAAATGTGGCTCATTTCAGGAAATTGGAAAAATGGGTGTCATGTTGCATTCAAACACTTCCTGGTCACAAAACGTTCACAGAAAACGCATGAAAATGCTCACAAAATTATGGCAAAAATGCTTTATCATAAATAAAACAAAAACAATCTAAAAATGCTATTTTTTATAGAGTTTGAAGTGTGTTTTTTCCAACCCAGTTGAAATGAGCACTTGCTGCTATTTTTGTTGCAGTAGTCCTTAAATGTGTCACGTCTATGCCCGCTCTGAAGCAGGCATGGACCTTAGAGAGTTGAGACATGCTATATCAAGAAGCTGTACTGTGCATTACACATGACCGAATCCCATGACATCAGTGCTTATATCATCCAGACACAAGTGTTGGACTTTTAATGATACTTTGTGTCATCACTGTCTTGATGGCTAAGATCAGCCTGACTACAGGTTTATTGCCTTGTGTGTAGGTTAGTAACATCAGAGCAGAGATGGAAGGAGGCAGGTGACTGAGGCATGATGATGAATGGCATCATATCATGTTTAGCAAGGACTCCTAGTTCTACATAACCATGCATTTACTCTATTTCTTGTGTGTATGATAGCACAGAGGAAGGAGGACCAGTCTTGTCAATGTTGGAGAGAGAGATGTTTGTGTTACTCCTGGCATCATGGTGTGAGAAACCACAGGGTGCGACTTCAGGTCTTCTCCGGTGGTGATTCAGGGGATCCTCACAGCTTACAGCAACATTAGTGACATCCCAGACCGAAGGGAATCCCACATCTCGGGGCAGCTGTGGCAGAGTGGTTAGGGGAGTCGTCCTGGAACTGGAAGGTCGCCTGTTCGATCCCCTGTCCAGCTGTCTCAGTTGTTATGTCCATGGGCAAGACACTTTACCCCTAATGCCTCTGATGTGTGTCCCATCAGTGTATGAATGTGACCACTGATTCGTCTCCATAGATGATTGTGCATGTTAGCTTTGTAGAGACCTAATAGAGTGCTGTGTGAATGGGTAAATGAGGGCACAAATTGTAGTGTGAAGAGCTTTGAGTGTCCTGGTTGGGTAGAAAGGTGCTATATAATTATGGTCAATTTACCATCTACCTTACAGGGTGCTTTTACTGCCAACTCTGTTATTTATTCAATCTGATCCTTTATTAACTCTCAGCTGTAATTTATCTATAATTATTTGCAACACTAAAACGTTTTATTGGTGTGGCAGCATTCTCATTACTTTCACAACTTGCACAACAGTTGTGGAGCACAGTCACACACACAACTTAGTTTGATGTAAATTTGAAATGAAGCAGTATCTTGGAAACTGGATTATATTTAAGACAATTTGCCTTTAGTAGTGACTCGGTTGTAGTCAAATGAAGCTACTTCCATTTTTAAGGTGTTCAGCTTGTAGGCCAATGTTATATTTTTCTAAACTAACAGAGAAAATCCTAAATCAAATTTTCTTAAAGCCACACTTTATTTTATTTTTATTTTATTTTATTTTAACATTGTTTAAATGGGTAAATCCCACTGAGATCATAGATCCTATTGTAACCTATTCTACAAGCAGTCCTCTATCTGCTAATATTGTGGTACTGTTGAAATTAATAATGCAATTTATTGTAGTGGCACAATTTCCTAAACATAAAAACAGTAAGACTGTGTTAAAGTGGAGATTGCACAGTGACTGCAGCAGGCAGTGCAATGAGTTCTGGTGTTTGGTTGTGGCAGCGCAGGTGAGAAATGTGTCGTGCTGTGCAGAAATTCTACCAGCTGCTTGAATTGGGGCCTCCGGGGGCGCAAAATGGGACATTTTGTTCAAAAAGAAGAACACCACACTGATGAACATGAAATTGATTTGAACTGAACATTAGATTTAATTCTGGTCATAATGTTCCAGAGAACAGTGCATGCTCCTGATCACTGATTGTTCTGGTTGTCATTAAGATTCACAGCATTAACACTTAGAGCAAAGCATGGAGAGAAAGATGAGGTAAAATGAAGTGTTTTTAATTTTTTTTCCTATCCATGGACTTTTAATGTCCATGTGTTAATTTATTATACATTTGTTTTGTTTGTTGAACTTTAGTTTAAGTGTAAAACCTTGAAAAGTACTTTTAACTATTGGTTTGATTATTTCAGCTGTTTTACTTTTCAAAAATAATTCAAAATGTCAATCTTCAAAAACATTTAGCAAAGTCATTCAGCTCTCAGCATCATGCTTTTTTTAAGCGTGCTTCTTCCTCTGTTCCTGCACTGTTCTTGTTATTACCGACACACGTCGTGCTGCCTGGAAAGAAAGATGGAATGTGACATTGATTACTAACGAAGCATCCCAGAAGTCCTTGGCTAACCACTCTTTGCTTGTTCCCGGTCCCGGCACCTGTTGTGCAGAGCAGGAAGAGACTTGTGTTGCGGCAGCTGCAGTTTTCTTCTGACTCTTTTATCTCCCAGTGGAGCTACTGGGTGGATCACATTCAATTAGGCTCCAACCCAGAGGCTTTCCTGTCCACGGTGTTTATTGTGGCTACCAGAATTCCAGGTACCAGCATCACATGAGCAGACAGTTTATAAACTGTTGAGCCTAGTTTGATTGGAAGGCTTTAAATAGATTGTATGGCATGTTATTAAGTCCTGATCCATTAGCTCTATGAAATATATCCACTGTGGAATATGTAAACATGCAGATGTAACGGTTATATAATGTTACAATGAAGTGGGTAACAGATTTGTATAATAAATATTAGGTAATGCCTGACTATTGTTCCTCAGTAAAGTCATGTAGTTCCACTTGTGCTGCAGTAAATCGTGGAAACACAGTCACTTTGTGTGACTGCAGAGTTTGATGAAAAGTACAAAAATCTTGACCAAGTCTGAAGTGTAATTTGTTAGTATAAAAAAAATATTTTTTTTTTGCTGTCCTAGCCTAAACACAATGTAAAAGTTTATCTCTGTAAACAACAGTTTTGTATAAAGTACATCAAAGTAAAAGTACCTTACAATAAAATTACTTTGGTAAAAGTTAAAGTCTCCTCTAAGAATATTACTTGAGTAAAAGTCTTAAAGTATCTGACATTTACTGTACTAAAGTATCAAAAGTAAAATTTCTAATATAAAATGTACTTTGGCATTACAAGTTAAAGTATTGAGTAAAAGTGAGCGGTTAGTTAGAATGTCCAAAATGATATTTATTGGGAGGTGACCTACTTAAAAAAATATTTCTAAAAGCCTATATATGACTATAATGTTTTATTAAAATATTAATGTTGAAAAAATTAAGACTGAGTAGGCTACCTGTTTCAGCTTGCCACGGTCATCTGTATACTCGACTACATACATCTGATATGGATCAAGCAAAACAATAGGGTGTCAGAAGGTATATCATGCTTTTCATCCAACTACTATTAACCTATCTGGGAGGTACAACTGAAAATGATCAGCTAATGGACATGAGATGTGTGAACAAGCAGCTAAAAGTCAACAACAAAAAAAACTTTACTAAATCTTCAAAAATCCTGAAGAACCACTGATCAAGCTCATTTTTGCTAAACCTAACTTAATGTTTGCTTTTATAGATCTTTAGAAAAGAGCAATCAGTAAACCTGTCAGGCATGTTTGAATTGGAGAACAGATTGTTATTGTAGTTAACACGCCACACACACACACACACACACACACACACACACACACACACACACACACACACACACACAATATGTAGAGACTGGATATTTTTATGTTGTCTGTGTGTTTCTGTTGATGTGTGATTCTGTCTGTGCAGTCTGACGTCTTGCTGTGATTTGCTGGGAAACTACTCTGGGAACAATCTGACCCATCCACTCCACACTTGAATCCCCTTTTCTTTCTCCCTCCTCTCTTCCTTTGAGGCTTTTGATAAAAAAAAAACATAAAATGACATTAAAGTTACTTTGTCATCTCCTCCTTTTCTTTCTTCCATGACTTGGATTATTTTTCCACCTATCTTTTCCTCCTGCTGTCCTCTGCCTTCATCTATCTGTTTTATCATGTTGTCAGAGGTTTCATATTGCAGCTGCCTCCCTGTGAGCAACCTCAGAAATTTGAATCTGTTGGTATCTCCCACACTAATTTTAGCTCAGGTTTACTACTGCACTGAAGGAGTGACCCGGTGTTGCAAAAATATTTACAAAACTTACATGTAAATAAATCCCATTTTGACACCCATTATATCTTCTTTCATTTGTTTGTAGAAATCTAAAACTCAATATTTGATTACCTATTTTATAAATCCTGCTTGTTCAACAATTTATGTGCGAGACACATTTTTTACTCCCCTAATCTGATTTGAGTTGATACCATCTTATTTTGTAGGATTACTCTTTCGTTTCCCTTAATGGAAATGATGCTGTGTTAATAAAGTAAAAACACCAGAGATCAGAAGTTCAGGCTGAATTATAACTCATAGTCAGACAAAAAATATGTTCATCAAAAATCTGATTAAATCATCCAGTTTTCAGTAAAACTCTGTTGTAAACAATATAATCTGTGAAATAAGAAGACAAGGATATGTGAAGTTGTGTCTAAGTGATTGTTTGCTGTAATTTTTGTGCCGACTCTTATTTGTCTCAGTAAACATGAAGCTAAAATCCTAAATAATAACAAACCTTTCAGTGAATTTGGATAAAAGGCTGCTTTAAATTTCTTTTTCCATTCCTTCATATATTTATTTTAGTGCCTTGTTTTTAATAAGGAATCATGGTAAACATGACCTAAGCTTATCTCAATGCTTCGCTCCCTCTGACTGTTTTCTCTGTCTGCCTCCCTGCCCTCTGAAGGCACAGGTTTCCTGTGTGAGTGTTAGCAGCTGGCACTAATCTCACGTTAAACCATGGCGTCATCAGTTTGTGTATCGAGAACATTCAAACTGTAATGCATCACCAATGAGGAAACCCACGGAAATCCATGTTAATAGAAGTCTGAGTGCTGCTCATACGGTGTAATCTGAGTGTTGATCCACTGAAAGGAGACTCATACACAGATCACATCACAAAAAGCTGGGCATGGATCTTTTTTATGACGAAGCAGGATTTGATCCACTGTTCTGACCGGGGGTCTTTCTGTGTGCAGCTTTTATGTTTCCTTCATGAAGGTTTTCTCCGGTTTCGCCCACAGTCTATAAACATGCACATTAGGTTCCCCTAAGGTCTCCCTGGCAAAATAGATCTGTGATCTCAATGAGATTTGCCTGATTAAATAAAGGTTAATAAATAAATGATAAAGCAATTTTTATGTGCCTCACAGTCAGAAAAATAAGTTTAAGGTGTTTGCATTGTTGGACGAGAACCAACAGGCTCTTTCCAGTTTGTGTTTAGGCTATCTCTGGCAGTTCAGAAGGATGATGGAAATGCTCTCCAGCACTCAAATGTGCTTTAAAAGTAAATTAATCAGTGAAGAATCAAAAGAGGCGTGGAAAACATGTTGCTGTCACTCAAGCTGCTGATGAGAGCGACAGGAGTCGCCAAATGACCTTTTTTTTTGATGCAGATCAAAGTATGTCTCGGTTGTATCTGTCTGCTGCATACTTAGCCTCTGTGCCAAAGTTTCTATTGATTTCATCCTCTGCAGCAAGGAGCTCGTGAGTCTGAACCAATCCAAAATTTGTTTGGCTGGGTTGTTTTGACATAAGAAACTCATGTGGTGCTGAAGATTTCAGTCAACACCACATCACATTACCGTATTCTAATGTTTTTCAAAATGGGAGATGCAGGCCCCGGAAGGCTGCCACTGTGTGCACTGAAGAGAAAAAAAAAAACAACTTTTTAACAAACTGTTGACGATAAGAACAGAACAAAAGAATTAAACTTCTCTTAAATGGTATTTCAATAAACCATTTTAAAAAATGACTGAAAAACAGATTTTATTTTATGATAATGATTTAAAACATTAGATTAAATTTGTTAATTTTTGAATTGTTTTTCTTTCCTTATCTTCCCTCCAGCTTTCTGAGGCCCCCCTACAGTGTTTAAAATGTGTTAAAATTCCTAAATAAACAAATGTAAAAATGATTGAATAGTGAATAAAACTGAGGAAAAAACATTCTAAAAGTTGATGTTTCTTTATAGATTTTAAAGCATTGTTTGTGGGTTTGCA
This sequence comes from Austrofundulus limnaeus, assembly GCF_001266775.1. Taxonomy (NCBI): domain Eukaryota; kingdom Metazoa; phylum Chordata; class Actinopteri; order Cyprinodontiformes; family Rivulidae; genus Austrofundulus; species Austrofundulus limnaeus. The sequence continues at coordinate 253,875 of NW_013952856.1, read as the reverse complement.
AGGGGGGTCCCCGGCCAGAAGCTAATGCTCTTTGGGGGACCATGGCATAGAAATGTTTGTGAACTCCTGAACTACATGACAAAAGAATGATCATAGATCATAAAAATGATGTTCAAATACTTAATTTCTATATAATGTTTTACTTTGTATAAAAATTTATAATGAAATGAGAACAGATGGAAACTATGTAAAACCCTAAATTTAGAGATAATAAGATTCTGACTGTCTCCATCTCCATCTTCTCATGCATAACTGGGTCATGGAGGCAACAGGTCCAGGAACAAAACCCAGACATCCCTCACCCCAGCAACACTTTCCAGCTCATCCTGGGGGACCCCGAGGCATTCCCAGGCCAGAGAGGATACATAATCCCTCCTGTGAATCCTGGGTCTTCCCCGGGACCTCCTAGTGGGACGTGCTTGGAACACCTCTAAAGGGAGGCATCCAGGAGGCATATTCTAATCAGATGCCTGAACCCCCTCCATTGATTCCCCCCAGATGATGGAGCTCCTCCCCCAACTCTGAGGCTGAGCCCGGCTGCCCTATGAAGGAAGCTCATTTCAGACACTTGTATCACGCATCTTGTTCTTTCGGTCATAATCCATACCTCATGACCATCAGAGAGGGTTGGAACGTGGACAAAACTGAGAGCTTTGTCTTTCAACTCAACTCTTTCTTCACCACGACTGACCGAAGCAACACCCTCAGTATTGAAGATGAGACCCCAATCTGTCGATCCATCTCCTGCTCCATCCTACCATCACTGGGGAACAAGACACCCAGATACTTAAACTCCTCAGACTGAAACTTCACAGACACATTTGTGTTCATTCCTTTAAATTACAGTGGCTAAAAAAATAAAAAAAAATTCTGATAAAATTACAAAACGTCTTTAAGATGTCGCGTGGTTTACTTTACTTCCTTAAGTGGCCCTGCAATATAAACACACACAGTGTTCTTGTAGGGGAATGCATCCCAGTTTCCAAGTCTCAGTCTAAAAATAACTCTTGTGCAAATATTATTTTACTAAGTTAACTCAGGAAAGGAAGGGCAGAGGAATCAAACCAGTCCTGCACTTATTTTCTTTTGCTTCATTGATTTTTATTTTCATCTGCTGATATTTTGTGTATATATGTTTAAAAACAGTGTCCTTAATGAAAAACTTCATAGCGATTGGGATTTACAATCTATATGAAAGAAAAAAAAAGCCAACATTTGGACCAATCTGCATCTTACAATGGCAGCACCATCTCCTGACAACTAATGACAGCTTCTAAACCCCTGTTTACTCCTTTGCTTTGCTTTGGTCCTTCTGACTTCATTGTTTGAAATTTGATTGTGATCAATAACAGACAGACACTTTATTTAAACTCCTGCTGACTAATCTTTGAAAGCTTCATCTCATTCCCAAATGATTTGAGAGGAAAACATATAGTTCACTTTAATGAATCCTGAACAAAAGGAAAACCACTCCCCTTGTGAAAGTCCAGCATCTGGCAGTGTTTTCATCAGCATATTTTGTCATTCTCTGTGTCTGTGAATGTCTGTTAGTAAAATATCTTGTGAACTATTTGACAGATCCTAATGAAACTTTCAGAGGTTAATCATTGGATTTACATCTGTAGCTGATTGCGTTTTGGAGTCAACCATGTGAAAGGTCACTGCCAGCTAATCATCTTTATCAGATATAAAAAGGGTTATAACTCCATTAATTTAAAAACTATTAAGCTAAAATCTCCAACAAGTGCTAATGGATCAAACTTTTGCATATAAGGCTATAGATAAATGTATGGCTTCTCATGCTGTGACATGTAAAGAGGAGGACTGCATAATATCACCCTGCCTAGAGCATCCTCTTTTTACATTGTAGAGCGGGGTTGTCAGTCAATGTGAAAAGGGCGTAAACAACAAATGTTATTATGGACATTGCTTACCTGGAATTATCATCAACAAGGATAAAAACTTAGGAGATGCTTTCTAATAAGGACTGTGAACAGACTGATTCTGTGGTTGTTTTAAAAAGGTTAAAAGGGAGATTGTGAAAAAATCTGTGTAAATAACTGGATGTGTATTATACTTTTCCTTATAATAAACAGTTAAATGAAAAAAGTTACATTAAAATTAGTCCTGGTTTGCACAGTATTTTGCCGACAAATGCACGATTACATAATTTTAAAAACAAAACAACTATATACAACAAAAAACATACAATCAAAAATCAAATAAAATGAAAGGCAGCACAAGAAGAACAAATTTATAATATCTGTCCCTTTTGTCTACTAAATAAGTTCAAATCAAAAGTGACTTTCACACAAAAAACAAACAAAAAACAGCTAAATTAAAACATCAACTCAAACAACAATTCGTATACATTCACAAATATGATTTTCCATATTTCTTAAAAAAAAGTTTTGTCATTCTTTTAAATATATGCATAGATCTGGCATTTTTACCATCTTCCTCCAGACCATTCCACAATCCTATTCCCTGGATGGAAGTACACCGTTCTTTTGAACTGGTACGAAACCAAGGCTTCACAAACATCTCTATCCCCTTAAGATAACAACAACTCTCTTTTAACAATTGCCCACCTTTCATGGTGGCAGGTGACAATGAAAGCAGCAACATTTCTTCTTCATTGTTATGTTAAACATGAGCTTGTCTTTAATGATCTGCTCTGAGCAGAAGATCTGCACTGTCATTGTTGATGAGGAAGAGAAGTGGCAACAACTTTCACTCCTCTTTTCTGCAGGTTGCTGGCATTTAGGTTGCACGGTAACAGCTTTGTCTAGTCACAATGGGATTGGTGATTTGTTTTCTGGGAACGAGCTCTACGACCTGTTTGTCCCGCTCTGTGACCCTTTGGACCTAGTCTGAGGGTTTCCTCTCACTTATCTTTCTTTCTTATTGTCCACATTTTCCTTTTTCCACAAAAACTGAATAAAAAAAAGTTTTGAGTTTTCAGCAGTGTGCAGAGGTTTATTAAAAGTGTCCCAGGAGGGACATGCTGAATGTTGGCTCTGTGTCCCTGTTCTGCCTCATAAACATCATGGTTCAATTTGCTGTAATTTAAAGATCTGCTGTTTGTTGTGATACTCAGTGAGCAAAGGACTCAGTTAAATAAACTGTTGTAAATGGGGCAAAAAGGTACAAACTGAAGTGATAAATAGCTCCACACCCAAATAGACCAAGTCTTTTCAATGTTTATCTTGTTTTTTTTCCCTCTCTGTGGATTTTCTGTCTTCTTCTATTTTCGACACACCAGACAAACACTGCTTTCATCAGCCTGTCTCCTGCTGCTGTGGGAGCAGAACAACCTGCGAGAGATGTAGGGCAGTGTGACTTAAACACATCACAAGGCTATTTTAAAATGTTTGAGTAGTGTGAGGCACGGCGGGAGTGCAGACGGAAATAAACAGGACTAAAAGATGCCACTTCTGCAGCTCAGCGGTCACACTCGTGGACGAAATGAATGCCGCTCGGTGATTACGTCGAGGTGTTAGCATGATCACACTGAGAACATATCAATTAGAGCAAAACTCAAAGTCCAGCTGAGTCTTAGGGGAATCTCATTAACTCTGCAGAATAAATCAAAAACTTAAAAAACAGCTGAAAAGTCAGGGAATCAAAGTCATTTATCTGCCAGAGAATGTCTGCACAAACTTTATTGTAGTTATCAGATTGTTATATTTTATTCAATTCAATTCAATTCCATTTATTTATATAGCGCCAAGTCACAAAAAACATCATCTCAGAATGAAAAAAATAATAACTCTAAAGAAGCCAGCAGATTGTGTTGAATCTTCACTTTGTCACAGTCTCCCATCCTGAGCAGCACATTAGTGACAGTGGAGAGGAAAAACTCCATTTTAACAGGAAGAAACCTCCAGCAGAACCAGGCTCAGGACAGGCGGCCATCTGCCTCGACCGGCTAGGTTGGAGGACAGGAAAGAGACAGATAAACACAGAAGAACTGGTCCAGGTGTATTTTCCTCTGGAAGAGAGACAAAGAAAACACATGTTAATTATAGAAGTAATTACAACAAACATGTAGAGGAGAGTGACTAAAGACAGCAGAAGAGTGAGGAAATGTGGCAATTTCATCCTCCAGCAGTCTAAGTCTATAGCAATACAGTATAACTAATGAATAATTCTGGAAACCTATGTCTAATTATAGGATTTATAAAAAAGGAAAGTCTTCAGTCTAATCTTAAAAGTAGACAGAGTGTCAGCTTCACGGAGAGAAACTGGAAGTTGGTTCCACAAGAGAGGAGCTTGATAACTGAAAGCTCTGCCTCCCATTCTACTTTTAGAAACTCGAGGAACCACAAGTAAACCTGCAGTCTGAGAGTGAAGTGCTCTGTTAGGAAAGTGTGGAACAATAAGATGTTTAATATATGATGGAGCTTGGTTGTTAAGAGCTTTTTTTAGAAGCAGGGGTCTATAAAGTACTTGAAATAAATAACTAAGTAAAAGTAATGAACAGAAAATGACTGGTAAAAATAAATTTCACTGATGAGAAAACTAGTAAAACTCATAAAACTGTTCACAAAAATTGGGAAAGTAAAAGTACTTTTACACACTTTCTAAACTGTTGAATTTACTGAACCAAACTGGTTCTACTAAGCCAGAGTAAACTGAGCAATATATGTATATTCTTTGCTCAATTTACTCGACTAGGCTCAGTGGAGCCAGCTGACATAACTTTGTTGAGTAAACCAAACATTTCACTTTTTAGAGTGCAGAAACATCTTGCATGATGAGTTCAAACATGTTTAATTTTGTAACGAGTAACTAGGTGTTAAATTTTAAAGTAAAGAAGTAAAATTATCATTTTCAGCTTTAAAATGTAACTAAATAAAATAAAAAGTAGCTGTTTAAAAAACATAATTGGTAAAATTATAAATCCTCAAAAAAAACTTCTTAAGTACTGTAACAAAGTAAATGTACTTAGTTACTATAAACCTCTGAAGTTATGTTTATGTAAATGCCAGGATGCAGTGTTTTCAGAACAACATGATGCTTCATCTCAAGATGATTATTGTTACAGTTTAAACTTTTCACTGATCATAATGTTACAGCTGATGAATGTATTTACACATAGATAGATACCTGCAGAGCAGTGACACGAACTCATGTGAAAGTCATATCCAAGATGGTTACATTTATATGGTTTATTCATAAAATGTCTCATTTGAAGCAATTTTTTGAAAATGCTCTAAATTTAGCATTTAAGTTTATCCTTAGTAAGCACCTATAAATAACAGGAATAAATATTTACATCCTTTTAGTCATAAGTTTACTGCTTTGGATGCTGCTGTTTCTCATTTTTATTAGTGAAAATATGGGTAAAAGGAGCTTTAATGCTGAAAAAAAGTCATTTTCTGTCAAAATACTACCATTAGAAGCTTTAGTGTTGTGTGTTGTAAGACTGTGTTGATGTTTGGGCTGGGATCAGTGTGTTGGGGAGGACAGGAGGGGATTATTTCTCAGCTGCCCCTGTTTTCTCTCCCTGCTGTAAATATTCCCCTCAAAAGGTCAGCAGCAACTGGATACAGAAAACACTGAGAGAAGCAGGATAACCTAAAGTAACAGTGTCAAAGTTCAACAGTAAACAAATGATGAGCCGTGTTTCTTTAGTCCTGTTGGTTTAGTTCATCCTCTAGTTTCCTATCAGGCAGCAGGGATCAGACATAAAGCAGCGATGCGTTCACTCTCACCACTGAAGTGTGGGACTTCTATTAAAATACACAAATAAACAAGCTAAATTTACTTTTTAGCTTATTGCTTTTTCTTTTTAGTGTGATACTTGTGCATTACTTAAAAATGGACTTTTGTGAGTGCATATAAAATAAAGAAACACCACAGCAGACAGCAACTCATGTCTTTTTTAATTCTAATTAAAATTATTATGAGAAAATCCAAAACGCATCTTGATTTTCAAGGAAACTGAAAAGAGAAACTCAAATATTGCATCTATCCTGGGTGCTTTGAGACATTTGTGTTGCTCTTTACATAATTTCTCTTTTTTTTAGCAGAAATGATGAAACAAAGGATGTTCTGTCTCTTTGCCAACCATGTCCTTGTGTACAGCACACGCAGCCTTGTCACAATTTGTGAGGAAAAACAAGTGATCCCAAAGGACGCAACGCACTGGAGCATCCTGTGCAATCTAGGTTTGCTTTCCCACGATTGTGCCATAAAACACGTACGCTACACACACGTGATGAGGGGGAAAAAGGTGAAAACTCAATCATGCATCACATGTGTGAGGATGACACCGCCTCAGCACGTCCTTCTCATTCACATGCAGGCAATTCTACTCAGTCGGCTGGGAATTACTGCAGGGCAACACGTTGTTTCCAGTTCGCCTCCGTAACTTAAACGTCTGCTGAGTTCATGTTTGCATTGGCAAGGTTGCATGTGTGTGACGAGGAACAGGATGACCTGCTGTCTAATTTCAACTGAGGTGTCATCAAAGACATGCATGATGAAATAGAGGAATCTTTTTGGGTTGTGACGTCATACCTGAAAACCCTGAAATCTCAGCAAACAAAAACACCCAAGGTCATACGTTGTAAAGCTAAAAACATTGTCTCTTCAGGGGTACGAATTGGTGTTTGATATGTGCAATATAACCATAAATGTGTAATATATGTAACATTTTTTGTTGTTTATTTGTCTTTATTAAGACCATTGGTCAGCCACATAGCAGACAGGGCTGTTATTCTTTGCCGTGTCTGGGCCATGTGTTAAGGCTGGGCCAGAACTGGGAGTTTCCCACTGAATCTTCTCTCTATCCAGTCACTGATTGGCCATGACCTGTGCAAACATTGGTTTGATCAACAGTTTTCTCTGTGGAAGACTGCACAGTGACAACAGATAAATGTTATAAGTTACTTTTACATATTTACTCTGTTATGGCACATTTATAAAAGTGAATGCAAGACTAAAACATCACAACGTTGTTTCTATATGGATTGGAAACTCTACACATACAGTAGTATCATCTATAGCTACATATTTATTGGTCATGTAAAAAACCACAGCATTAATGCAGCCACTTTGCAACATTTTATAGCTACTTCACATGTAAGCCATGATAATAAAAGTTACTTAGCAGTGACCCAACAGCTATTTTGCACAATCTCATGCTGTGCTACACTACAACACTTTGTCTACACTGCCACCATAGTGTGGGGTACTTGTGGAGCTTTTATGCACATTAAAAACTGCTGCATTGAAAACAGCCCGATTTGCTGTCGATATGTGACCCTGGTTGATTTTATTTTTGGAAGGGTGGGTTAGTTTGACCCGACAAACTGGGTTGAATTTTCTGACACAAAAATTGAGTTAAGTGACTACTTTAAGTCAAATCTACAACTTCTTATGTAAAAGAACAACCCAAAGTCTGTGTTATTATGCCAACTTGAGTTGGTGCTAGCTAATCAGCTCTAATCAATGAATGTTATTTTAGAAAAATCCAAACCCCTGTTTACTGTGAATTTTAAGTATTAAAGCCAACCAGGTAAAAAAAAAATTACAAGGTGTTTTTACAACCTCGTACCAACCCTCACGTTTGGTACAGGGAGCAAAACCACCCTTCCTGTTTTCTATCTTCTTAACTTGTTAACTCATGGGCGCAGTTAGTACGGGGGACGGGGGGGACATGTCCCCCCCAGATTTATAGTGACCCTGATCTGTCCCCCCCACTTTCCCTGATAGGATGAGAAAAAATCTGATCAAAACTTATGATTACCGTTCTGTTAGTTCGCTGACGCTCCCACAGAGGAGCAGCAGCAGGCTCTCCCCCCTCCCTTCTCTTCCCATCTCTCAGGCTGTGTCACACAGCGGAGCGGTGCAACACACACACACACACGGGTTTGTTCTTTATTCTCATGGGGACTTTGCATTGACTTCCATTCATTTACCGGTCATTTCTACAACCTGACCCAGCAACGTTATGTTTCCAAACGGGGACCGGGCTTTTTGTCCCCATAAGGAACAATGGATTCTCACCACCGCTGGGCTGTGTGCACATGCAGGAAATAGGTCCCAACCACGTTGCAAAAACATACGCACACACACACACACACACACACACACACACACACACACACACACACACACACACACACACA
>NW_013952856.1:241869-244228 GCF_001266775.1 Austrofundulus limnaeus | reverse complement strand
TTATGAAAGTAACTAATCAAATTACTAAAAATTACTTAGATGGAAATCATTTGCTGAAAACTTGGTCCCCCCCAGTTCAAAAATCCTATCTGCGCCCCTGTGTTAACTTAATTACTTATTAAAATATGGACATGTTTGGTATCTTCAGAAAGGTCATATTGGCTAACAGCTCATGGAAACCTTTTCTACATCCATCAAACACAGTACTTAAAACCAAAAGCTGCTGAATCAGAAAGTAAACAAATTGTACTAAATGGCATCAATGCAAATCTGTAAATAGGATTAAATAACAGTGTTTTTAGAAATGCAAGTGAAAGTTTTTTTAAACCTGGTTTTAAGTTAATCTGCTCCAGTTGCCGTCAAATTTGTTGTTGTTTTTTATGAATAAAACAGCATGAATAAATAAATGTGTGGGTAATTTTTCAAAGATCAAACATTCAGAAATGAGTCTCTTCAGGCATGTAAGAAATTATTTTTTGCAATTAATAACCTAAGATTTCTTAATATTTATTCATGGTACCAAGTGGTCTGTCCTGTGCAGAATGATAAAACACAATGTATCATACAAAACAATAACAGCTTCTACTTTTGGTGACATCTCCCAAGTTTTAGCTTTATTTTGATACTAAGGTTATTTAAGTAGAGTTTGTAAATGCTGAGACACACTCAATTACATTTTGGAACATTATTTCAAGCACAAACTAAAAAAATCTTGGGGTTGATGAGATCAACTTATATCCTAAAGCAAAGGTCCAATCAGGCCTGATTTGATCAACTAATGCTGTGGCATATTGTAGGAGCCAAGTTTCTTGTTTCTATTATTTATCACAACAGGGGCTGTATTTCTGTTTGTATGCCGACTGACAGGTGAGGGATGGGGCTATTTAAAGTTAAGTGTGGAGCAAACAGTTTTCTGCTGTGCTTAGTTTAGAGCTCTGGAAGATCGTGTTGATTCTATCAAAATAGCAAGATAAATGGGTGTAAAGAAATAAATTACTCTTATAAGGAGTGAAAAATAAAGTTCAGCAAAGTGAGATTTGATTGAGCGCACATAAAAATAAGCCTGCAAGGACAGTTTGCTTAAAGAAAGGATTTTAGCTGCTACACATATATTTTTTAAAAGTGTATCTTTACACATTGATCAGATAGTATCTGGCTCGGGTCACACATGGATAAAAACACTAAATCCAATCATTCAGTGATCTGAAGCAGCCAATCGACAGCAGCTCGCCGTCAGCAGACACTGATAAATATAGTCCTTACAGTAACAGTTTGGATGACGTGACCTGTTGACTGTGACTGATGATGAGTCTGTGGTGTTTCTGTTTCTATTTTTCCACACTGAGTGGCCAGGGATGCATGACTGTCTGTGGACCTCTTTTCTACAGGAGTGTCAGGAATCAAAGCAGTTAAAATAATGCAGATCAATTATGTAATGTAAATTCTGTTAGCTGTTTCAGTCTTTGTCAAGCAGAGAAAACTGATATTTTGATTATATGAACATTTGGCTGCTATTTTTAGATTTAAATGAAAACTTGCATCACTGAAAACATTTTTTGAAATTGTCTCTGAAGCAAAATAACCTTAATATTATTACGTGACCAATTAACATTTTGCTTTTTGATTCTTACTTTTTTATATATAATTTATTAAATTTTACTCCTTAATTTTCTACATCTACTATTCTTACTGTGAATTGCTTCAGTTTGAAGAAAACATATTTTCTGGCCAAATTGATGAGCTAAAGACTAGTCAAAGGGGGTCAAGACCAAATTGGCTTAAAACAACTCCTGAGTCAAACATTTTATAACACTTGCACAAACCCTGTTATATAAATCTTATGTTGGGATATTTCAGCCGAAAATGGTTGGAGTGGAAATGTTACAACTTTGTATTAACATTTTCATTCTTTCATGTCAGTGAAGGTCTCTCAGGTCTGTGAGTTCAGCTGACCTGCTGGGAAGACATTAGATTGGCATTGCATCAACACAGACACTGTTATTATTTCCACAGCTTTTTCTCCTGCAGTCATGCTTACATATTTACAGTATTAACACAGTAAGTCCAGCTTAAAACATGTTCTCCTTTAAACACAAAGGAAAGTCATAAAAACTTTCTTCAAACCCATAATTTGTTTGAATGAACTAAAAAAAATTGACCTAAGTTTATTGTTGTTGTTGTTGTTGTTGTTGTTGTTGTTGTTGTTGTTGTTGTTGTTGTTGTTGTTATTGTTATTGTTATTGTGGGGAATGGTAGAGAAGGTGAGCCTGTGATCAGCATGTCACCAGTTCACGTCCCTGACCCTTACATCAAAAATGTGGGTGGTCAAACACCCTCACCTAACCCCCCCCCCCCCCCC
>NW_013952856.1:237528-241802 GCF_001266775.1 Austrofundulus limnaeus | reverse complement strand
CCCCCCCCCAAGGCATCCAAGATGGCAGCCCTCTGCTCCACATGACAATGTTTGCGTCAGGAAGGTCATCCAGCATAAGAATAATTGCCAAACTTTCATGCAAGTTATCTCAGTTTGGCGACCCCCCGGAAACAGCTGAAAGAAACATGTTTTTCCGTTGTTGGTGTCTTTGCATGTGTGTGTGCACATTTAAAGCCAGCACACACAGTGTTTGCCTTTTCACGTGTTTGTTTTGAGGGGCTGACTGTAATAGAGGCTAGAACCGTGACTGACAGGGGAGAAAGTGGGGGTGGGAGGGACCTGAGAGGCTCGGGGCGTATGGGGAGAGAGGAACTGGGCGTGTGGCGCGCTGCTATAAAAGAGAAGGCTGGAGCTGTTTGTGGCATAAGCTCAAGCAGACTGAGACGGACACAGAACGAGAGACAGAGGGGAGACGACAGACTCAAGAGTTTCCAAACAAGCTGAGGGTAGCAGAACTGACGAGGAGATCTTGAAGATCTTTATTTGGAGAAGATTTTCTACCCTGATTGTTGAGTTTATTTTGGATGGACTCTTGTTTTGTGGCTCCTGAGATAGTTTTCTTTCCTTTCAGACAAGGCTCCTGAAAGTCAAGTTTGTGGCAGTAGGGAAGAGCAGAAGTCCTCAAATTCAGTTTCATTTGACTTCTGCTTGGCCATGGCTGCTGTGCGTCCAATGACCTCGGAGGCCTCTGGTTTCCACGTCCTGTCAGCCCACCTCATGGCCGCTGCCATGGAAGAGTTCCCCCAGCAGCTGCCTGTCCCTGAGGGCCTCGCAAAGGGCAAGAGTCGCTCCCGCCGGCCCCGCGAGGCTCGCTTCAAAACCCAGCCCGTCACCTTCGCAGAGATCGCCGAGGTGGAGGAGGAAGGTTCCTCCCCGCTGGAAGAGGAAAGGGCTCGTCGCTCCTTCTTGCAGTCCTTGGAAAACCTGCGGCGGAGCACCCAGACCCTCCATTGCCCACCGGGGGGCCATCGCAGCTGCACCCCCACACAGACCAGCCTGGACTCCAGTGACTCCGACTCCACTCAGTGAGGAGAGGTTCTGCACTCGTCTCCTGGCTCTGAAGTTCCTCACTTAACCTTAATGACATTTCAGACGGAGGCCAGTCAAATTGAACTACAACGGCCTGGACTCATCAGCCTGCCTGCAAGCTGCTGCTGCTGCGTTTAGTTCACTAACACCAGACTGAAGATCCACTTCATGTGCACAAAGACCTTCTGCCACAGGCTGGTTTCACTGCCGTACAGATCTGATGTGTGTAAAGACAGACGACGATGCAGTGTTCTCTCCAAATGTATCTTTTTCTATTGTTTCTAGATCGCAGATATTTTTCCATATTGAAAATGTCTTACGACTCAGATTTTTCTACCTGACCACTAATGGCTGAGGGAACTGTTGAAAGTGTGAGCGCTGCTTGTACACCGAGAAAGAAAAACCTCCTGCTTTGAAAGTGACCCGGCTGTCACTGAAGCTGTACCACAACGAAGAGTCTCGACTCGTTTCCTAAGAAATTTGAGCTCCTGCTTTAACTTCTGAACACATATCACCTTTCCAAATGTCTCTATTTTGTATGTATTTATTTTCGTTTTATTATTTTAGTCATAGCCAAGTGAATTTTGATAGATGTAACATATTATTTCAGTTTTTGCCTTCTTGACACAATGACTTTTAAAGAAACTGATAACCTTTATACTTCATGTTTTCTTTCACTTCTGTTTCATAAATGTACTTTAATAAATATTTTCAAATACACAATTTTCTGTTCTGTTCTAATTGTTCTTTCTGAATGATTACAAGATTTCAGACACTGACTTGCCACTGTAAGAATAATGATGTGACGGTGCTAGTCACAAGTAAGAAGAGTTTCACAATAATACCCAGATTATGAAGACGGGACGTGATAAATAGATTCATTAACAGTGTTATTATGGTAAACTAATTTCTGACTCATGCTTATAGTCAGAGCTCGACCTGCATCTGCTGCTGACGTACTTTCAGTAATGTCAGGTTTCCATCTGTCAGCCACAACAACCGCTTGCCTGTTGTATAACACGACTCACAGACAGCTGCTGCAGCCTCTCTTTAATAACCCTTCTCTCCTAATCCAGTCGTTGTCAGGTGAGATGAAGTAACTTTGATGTGAGAACAACTCAGCAGCATGCGGCGGACAGAGAGGATCTAAAGGAGAAGCATTATGCTGATGTTGATGAGGGAGCTGAATGGTGAACGTTTGTAGTTTTCGAGATGAATGGTTTCTGGACTGGAACTGAACAGAAAACACAAACCTTAATGTTTGTGGTGCACGATATCATGGTGTGTACACTGCAAAAACTGTCCGTCTTACCAAGTTTTAAAATCTTATGTCCAGCCAAAAAGTCTTTTTGATCTTGTTTTGAGACTGATTTACTAAACAAGTACTGATTGTGTAAGAATAATAATCTTGTTTTTAGAATATGTAAGAATATTTGTCTTGTTAGTCTGAAAATTTCACTCAAATTAAATAAAAAAAATTCTGCCAATGGAGTCAGAAAACTTTACTTGGTAAGATTCTTGAAATAAGAAAAAAGGAGTCAAATCAAGTATCTCAAGAATCTTACCAAGTAAAATTTTCTTACTCCATTGGCAGAAATTTTTGACTTAATTTGAGTCAAATTTTCAGACTAACAAGACAAATAATCTTACACATTCTGAAAACAAGAGTATTATTCTTACACAATTAGTTCTTGTTTAGTAAATCAGTCTCAAAACAAGATCAAAAATACTTTTTGGCTGGATATAAGATTTTAAAACTTGGTTAGGTGGACAATTTTTGCAGTGAATAAGAAAAAAGTAGATTTTTTGTGTGTCTGAGGCAGACCCTGTCAAATGGAAGGAGCAATTTTATCCACCATCAGGTACAATGGCAGAGCCAGTGGCTGGCCTGTGGTGGCCTCGCCAATCATAGATTAATCTTCAGTCTTATTAACCCAATCGTTTGAGGAAACCCTTAGGAAGTCTACCTACACAGGGACCATCATAAATCTGTACATTTCATAAAAATATGCTTTACTTTCACAAACATAATTTGCAACAACATAAATGTTATGTTCGATTTGCATATAAACAACAATAAGATAAGAATAAGAATTTATAGCCTTAGGTGAGTATTAATTAACAATTACTGCAGTATTATCCAGGAATAACTATAAATAGTAGAAATACATTTTCCCCCACATTTTCAAAAGTATTTACATCTGAACAACATTTAAACAAACGTTAATTTTCAAAATGAACATGTTCTCCATCAGTACCCAGTTCATAATCCAGAGTCCAAAGTGTTCAGTACTTGCGTTTTTTCAGACATTTCTTCTTAAAAAGATCACTCTTCATTCTTTTGAACAACTCAACCCGTTCTCTTTTGAGCACTTTTTGCAAAATAGCCCAAAAAACAACTTTTGATATTATTGTCAAAAAAAAAACAACCCAACTGGTCGAAATAAGTGTCAATCAAAAAAGGAGGGCCTGCACAACCATTTTGAAAAATTAGAAGTCCCTGGTCGAGTTATGGAGTGTCTGAATGCAGAAACTAATCACAACAGAAGCAGGCTCTACTATATACTGTATATATATATATATATTAGGGGTGCAACAATACATGTACCCGTATCGAACCGTACTGAATCATATCGAACAGTGCTGTATCCAACAATACAGATTTTAAAATTTTATTTTATCACCTTGTCTTCTGAAGATGCTCTGTGTTAAAGGATCAGTGGATCTGTGTTCGACTACTCCACCTAGGCTGCATTTCTGAGCGCAGGTCCACTGAGAAACTTGCTGTTTCAGCAACATTTAAAAAAACTGTACTTTTGAGGTTAAACAAATGTTCATAATTAATATAAGTAAATTACAAGTTAAAAGGGGCATGGAAATTTCTCTTTTTTGTGTCGAAAAATATCGAACCGTGAGACTAAAATATCGAACCGAACCGAACCGTGAATTTCCTGTATCGATGCACCCAAACTATATACATACAGTGGTTTGCAAAAGTATTCATACCCCTTGAACTTTTCCATATTTTGTCACATTACAACCACAAACATAAATATATTTCACTGGAATTTAATGTGAAAGACCAACACAAAGTGGTATACAATTGTGAAGTGGAAGCAAAATTTTACATGAATCAAAACATTTTTGTTCGGTATTTTTAACCTAGGAACTCAGAGAAAACACAACAACCCGCCCGAACATTAAACAATTGACAACCAGAGACC
>NW_013952856.1:234683-236605 GCF_001266775.1 Austrofundulus limnaeus | reverse complement strand
GGTCTCTGGTTGTCAATTGTTTAATGTTCGGGCGGGTTGTTGTGTTTTCTCTGAGTTCCTAGGTTAAAAATACCGAACAAAAATGTTTTGATTCATGTAAAATTTTGCTTCCACTTCACAATTGTATACCACTTTGTGTTGGTCTTTCACATTAAATTCCAGTGAAATATATCTATGTTTGTGGTTGTAATGTGACAAAATATGKAAAAGTTCAAGGGGTATGAATACTTTTGCAAACCACTGTATATATAGACTGAGGCTGTTGCTCAGACTTAAAATAAATTTGAAGCTAAGTTTTTGAAAAGTCATCACGATTTTTTCTGTAAGTCCTTGAGAACCAAAAATTGCTAAATTTTGTATAACTTACAGAAAACCTGTAGGACTTGACACGTATGCAAAATATACCTTTAAGCAATACAAAAGTAACTTTGTTTACTTTGTTGGAATTAGGTTTGTAGCATAGAAAGGCAGCAAGTCATTAGAGAACATGCAGCATGCACAGAAGCTGTATTTGGTCACTTGACTGAAATCATGTTTAAAATTCATATTTTGTAAATAAAATGTCAAGATATACTTGGAAAGTATGACTGCTTTACAGTAACAATTGTTCAGATGAGCTTTATGCTGCACTTTGTTTCACAATTCACTCAATTGAATATATTTCTTTTTTTTTCTTGTTTTGCAACTTCAAATTACTGCTCAGAGTTTATGGTTTATGATGTAATAACTGTAAAATAATTTACTGTTTATATTAAGATTTATGTGCTTCAAACTGGAAGATGTAAAACAATTTTGTTGCAGCTGAACAAGTGAACAAATGGCTAAACTGTTTGGATTTTTGGTTGTAAACATCATGGTCTTATTCAAACATTTTGCTGTGAGACTTTCAGTTAATAATCAGTGGTAACTTTTGTAAAACGTGTTTTTACACTTGTTTTCTTTATTTGTTTTGGTGTCGATGCTCAATCTGCACTTTCAAAAGTTTTCACAAAATAATGCAAAAATTTTTTACACCCATATTCTTTTATTTTGTGGCCTTTCAGCTTACACAGATTAATAAAGTAAAATGGGGAAAATATTAACTGAAATTTGCAACACTTTGTACACAAATTTTGAATTTTAATTGATATTTTTGTCAGCCAGTTGCTGATACGTTTCTATTGGAAATTGATGCATAACAAAATGTCCCCAAAACAAACACAACTGGTCTCCGAAACCAGCTCATCCTTTCCCGTGTTTTTAATGTAAACAGAAGGCACCAGACTGGTCCCTGTGAGGACGGAGAGGGTTTTTTTTAAGGTAGCTGAAATCAGAAAAAGATTCAAAGAGGGCACTGAACGAAAACTGTCCCACTCCAGTGACGTTAAAATGACTTCATTTGCATCCAGTTTAGCATATAGTGTGGCGTTCTCCCAGAATGAACAGCATGACTAATATCTAGTACAATGTTTGCTCAGGAACAAGAGTGCTCTCCTGCTCATATAAAACATCTGCTCCGTGATTCCACCCACAGCCTGGCTGCAGAACATTATGCTGAGCACCCTGTTTGTGGTATTGTGTGTTTGTAATGTTTTTTATCTTGGCCTAATTGCATTTTTATGAATCTGACGTCTGTATCAGTGACTGCTTCCTGGGCTGTTCTCAGTTTGATGAAGTTATGCAAAATAAGCTGTTGAGATTTCAAACACTGTAGAGATTAAATAAAGGTAGATGTCAAAAGGATGGGAAATATTAGGTTGAAAATTTAAAAATTTAAAAAAAACATTCCATATTATCTTTCCCATCAGGTGTGTGCAATTGATAAGTTACAATGTTTTTGTTGTTTAGGTTAAAGGTTAAATGATAGAGTTTTATTGRATTTATTAAACTTCTTAAGGTGTTTCAAATAAAGTCTTGAGGTACGTGACAAATTTATTATTCAT
>NW_013952856.1:232353-233451 GCF_001266775.1 Austrofundulus limnaeus | reverse complement strand
CTCCCTTCTGAAGCTGCTGCCCCCGCGACCTGACCCCGGATAGGCGGAAGAAAATGGATGGATGGATGGATGGATGATCCTGATCCCGGCCACTTCACACTTGGCTGTGAACTGCTCCAGTGAGAGCTGGAGATCACGATCTGTTGAAACCAATCGGACATGTAGATTTATGTAACTTCCTGGGTCTCTGACTGGCGCGGCCATCTTTGTAGTCTTTATTTGTAATCCCTCATTTTATAGTTATCTTAAGTGGGATTGACTCCAAAATTTAATCGGTTCACTTATAATTTTCTGAGAGTTTCATTATGATCCTGTCATTAGTTCATAAGATATCTTGCTAACAGTGAGAAAACATATGGTGTCCTTTTAAAATTTAAAGCTCTGTCTGAGAGAGAGTGCAAACAGCTTCAGTCAATTGCAGAATAGTATGAATAATTCATATTAATTTTATAGTCAGTATTAATCATTCTTGTAAACTATTTGTTAATCTTTTGCATTTAGTTGTTTAGACAGAAGTTGGGAGGAATCATAAAAGCATTCCAACCCAGTTAGAAAAGAACCATAAATCAGGTGATGTAGATCCCAGCAACTTGTCCTTGAGAAGTGAAGACCGGCACGTAATGTGTCACTCTGCTCAGAGGGACTCCTACTGACAGTGTGTGCAGCTTCCTCCAGTGGCTCAGATCCGCCTCCACAGAGGAGGGGATCGAAACGATCCTGCACTTGTGGCGTATCGGATCGATCTTCAGCCGGGAAAACCACTGCTGCAGGCATCTCGTGTGTAACAGCCCGAGCGGAACTACTGCATGGGCTGCTGTCATCATGCCCAAAAGGCGCATGATGGTTAGAGCTGTTATTGACCTGCGGGGCCTGACATACGCTAGCATTGACAGCAGAGCCCCTTTTCTGGATTGGGACAGATGAACTGTCTTGGTGACTGAGTTCAGATCCACACGTGATGAGTTGGGCCAGAACAAGAGAACTCTTTTACCAGTTTACAGGTGCTGGTCATAAAATTAGAATATCATGAGAAAGTAGATTTATTTCAGTAATTCCATTTAAAAAGTGWAACTTGTATATTATATTCATACATTACAT
>NW_013952856.1:226654-229980 GCF_001266775.1 Austrofundulus limnaeus | reverse complement strand
GCTTACATGAAATAGAACGTTGGTTACATATTGTAACCCCAGATTCTATGAGTGTAAGCGCAGCCCTCTAAGGCTATCGCAGATGGGTACCCCCGCGCGCGCGCCCGCGCATTCTGAAGTATCAATAGTCCACGCCCACGTCACGTGGGCCCCACCTAGGTCCGTATAAAAGGGGAGGGCGGACCTGTGCTCAGCTCCCAATAGCTTACTTTTTCTTCAGCTACGGAAGCCGGTGAGGCCCCGATCCTTAGAGGGCTGCGCTTACACTCATAGAATCTGGGGTTACAATACGTAACTAACGTTCTATTTCATGTAAGCTCCGCCCTCTAAGGCTACCGCAGATGGGTATTAGAGGCGGAGCCTGATKTAGTCTACGCCTCACCGGCTTGACATACACGTGAAGCTTCTGCCCAAAAAAACTCCTTGTGATGTTGCATAAGCAAAATGCAGCAGCAACAGCTGATTCACACAGTGAACAGATTTGCATGATCCCTTATGTCCATCACATGATCCAGATGATGTGAAGAAGAGACAGCACACTGTGTGTGTAGTATCACTTCAAGCACCAAGTCATTATTTGTCTAATAATTTAAGACAAAAAAATATATATTACTCTGACACGGTCCTGAGAACAGAGTGAGTCAGAGAGGGGCCCGAAACATCCCGTAGATAAAAAAGGATGAAGGGGCAAGGGGATGACCAGGAGGCTGCAGAGCAAATATCCTGGACTGATACTCCACTGTAAAGAGCGGTGGAGGAAGAGATCCCCCTTGTGGAATGAGCCGACAGTACAGCTGGAGGCTGCAAACCTGATGAGAAGTAAGCCAGCGAAATCGCTTCACAAAACCAATGTGACAGCCTCTGAGAAGATAAAGGTTGTCCTGCAGACTGCTCTCTGTAGTGAACAGACAAGCACTGAGAGCGCCTGATCTGTGCCGTGCATGACACATAAAACACGAGAGTGCGCGCACGGGACATAGCAAGTGAGAAGCTGCTTCCTCCTCCGAATTATGAGGGGGAGGACAGAACCCGCTCAGAGTAATAACTCTGGAGCTGTAAGAGCTTGTGATGCTCCTAGGCATAAAAGCCGGGTTGGAACGCAGAGTCGCAGAGCCGCCATCCTCCCGTATCCTGAGGCAGGAGGGAGACACTGACAGGGCAGAGAGCTTGCTGACTCTCTTTGCTGATGTTAACGTTAACAGCAGCGCTGTTTTTTGAGATAAAAGCTTTAGTGAGACCTGATCCAAAAGCTCAAAAGGAGCTTTAGCTAAAGCGCGTAGCACCAGTGTTAAAACCCACTGTGGTACGAGTGACAGGTCTGCGCCTGCACACTCCTTTTAATAACCATTTTACCAACAAATGATTAAAAACCGTCCTGTCACCAAAACCCACGTGACAGGAGGAAAATTGCCGCAGCATAGGTCTTAACGGTGCTGAAGGCTAAACCTCTGCCCATTAGCATCTGTAGGAAGGAAAGAATGCAGGACAAGGAGCAGTGAACTGGATCTGCAGCTTTTTCTACACACCAGTGCTGAAAGGATGACCACTTGGCTGTGTAGGAAGAAACTGTGGATGCCGCGCGCATCCTGGATAGTGCGCACAACATCAGCAGATAGACCCAGGTCTATTAAGYGTTCCCGCTCAGCGGCCAGGCCCAAAGGGGCTGGCCCAGTTTCGAGAAGCTCCTGATCGCTCCTCCCGCCTGCAAGAGAGCGTCCTCCTGCCAGAGGAGCTGGAGCGGGAGGCCCGACAGTAATGACTGGAGGGACTGGAACCAGTGCGCTCCCGTGCGCTCCGGAGCGATCAAAATAACCCGCCGGCAGTCTGCTCTGACCCGTTCCAGTAGTCGCGGGATCAGAGGGACAGGAGGGAAGGCATAAAGCAGCTAGTCCGGCCAGGGACGGTGCACAAAGTAGTCCACTCCCAGAGGAGGGTCGTCCCGTGAGCTCAGGGAGAACCAGAGGTCGCACTGTGCATTTTCTCTGCTGGCGAACAGGTCCACTTCCGCCTTGCCGAATCTGTCCCAGATTTGCGTAATTATGGTCATGTTCAGGGCCCAGTCCCCATCCTGGGGACCCCCCCTGGACATGATGTCTGCCCTTCTGTTCAGCACAACCGGAATGTAGACCGCTCATATTGAGCGCAGGTGGGTGTGTGCCCAGAGGAAAAACTCTCTGGCTGTGTCCAGCAGCTGCCGGGAG
Organism: Austrofundulus limnaeus; assembly: GCF_001266775.1. Lineage (NCBI taxonomy): Eukaryota > Metazoa > Chordata > Actinopteri > Cyprinodontiformes > Rivulidae > Austrofundulus > Austrofundulus limnaeus. The sequence continues at coordinate 227,779 of NW_013952856.1, read as the reverse complement.
CGTACCCCTCCCTGGCGGTTTATGTAAGCTGCTGCCACTTTGTTGTCCGTGTGGACCAGAACATGCTGGTCCCGGACCAGATGAGTGAAAAGCACAAGCACTTTCCACACAGTCAGAAGTTCCAGAACATTTATGTGGGGGACAGGATGGGCAGACCAGCAGTCTCCCATAGTCTGGGACAAGCATGTCCCCCCCCACCCTGACAGTGACGCGTCTGTGAAGACCGGCACGTGATGTGTCACTCTGCTCAGAGGGACTCCTGCTGACAGTGTGTGGCTTCCTCCAGTGGTTCAAATCCGCCCCCGCTGAGGAGGGGATCGATATGATCCTGCGCTTGTGGCGTATCGGATCAATCTTTAGCCGGGAGAACCACCGCTGTAAACGTCTCGTGTGTAGCAGCCCGAGCGGGACCACCGCGTGGGCTGCTGACACCATGCTTCATCCACTTGTCCAAGGGACAAGTGTGTTCCCAGACCGCGCTGCGCTCCGAGAGAACTCGCACATGCGCCGGTTGTTGAGCGGTTGTCGTAGCAATCGATACATTCAGAGCCTTTGCCGCCGTCACGCTCTCCCATGTGACCCATTGGAAGTTCTGCTTGAAAGGACTGCGCAGGAGCCCTGCGTGCAGTCGTTTATTTGAATGTGACCCGGGAGGGGCTCTCCCCTGGACCGTATGTGAGCACGAGTCCAAGCTAGTTTCAGAAGAGCCAAACACAGCGCTCATCACACCACTGTGATTGGTGGGTTCATGCTGCAATGGGGTGGAACAACGCGCCCCCGCTTGTGATGCGGCTCATGTTGATTGTCTTCTCTTACGTCCACCGTTCGCCGGCGGGAAGAAGAGAAGGAAGTGCGTGCGTTCGCCAGCCACAAGGGTGCGGAACGAACCACAGAATGTGAAATGATTGAAGAGGAGAATGTTGTGTGACTGTTTTTGGTAAGGACCAGAGGCCGGCTAGACACAAGCTTAGCGGATCTTGTCTTACCCAGAGTGGGGGAAACATGTGAGACAGACAGCGTCCTGAGACCTCACTGAACTGGACACTTGTGAGAGGAATTTGACGTTTCAGGGAAGATGTTTATTTTTATTCACATAAGCATCATAATCATCAAAAATACCCCCCC
>NW_013952856.1:223423-226266 GCF_001266775.1 Austrofundulus limnaeus | reverse complement strand
CACACACACACACACACACACACACACACACCCTTGTTCTTGCATCAAACTGAGGACTTTGTATTGACTTCCATTCATTTTTGTAACTGTATTTATGCCTAACCCAGACATTTTCCCTAAAGTTAACCATTACTTGTTTATTGTTAACTCTAACCTGAACCAAAACTAATTCACATCAAACCTCTAAAGCTAACTAGTAAAGCACAGCAGAGCTGCAAATAAAGTGAGGACCGGGACAAGGTCCTTATTTTACAAGAAAGACCTCACTTTTATTTTGCAAGTGGTCCTCATGCTGTAGCAGAAACAAGTACACACACACACACACACACACACACACACACACAGGTCTGGTTTGTGTATCCCCGTGGGCACCGTGCATTGACTTCCATTCATTTGTTGTAAGTTTTAAAGCCTAACCCTGACCATTTACCCTAAAATTAACCGTTTTAATACCTTTGTAATTTGCATTGGTCCCCACGATGCTGCTTTTTCTGTAAAATTGTCCCTACGATGTAGGAAAAGCAAGGCCACACACACACACACACACACTTCCATCAGATCTTCACTCAGACCTGTTCTGTAACTTAGTAAAACACAAGTGGACACTGAACGTGTTTAATTCCTAAATCACTGCTGTCAGATTGTCATCTTCATCATTGCAGCTGCAGAGCTGAGAGAGAGGCTGAGTTTAAAGGATTAGCGTTGAGAAATATGTCTCCATGACGAACAGAGATAAAACTGAGAAGAACAAATTAAAGGCCTAGCATTCCCTGAAGGAGTGCATGTTATCCGTCATCTTTCACGCCAGACTTTTACACCAAGATCATTTTCTGTGGAGAATTGCCAGATCTCAACTGTGTCAGCATTAAGAGTGTGTGTTGTGAGTAGAGAAGGACTCTGGAGATATTCTTGTTGTAGGGCTGCCACGATTAGTCGGCGACTAATCGATTATTAAAATAATCGATGACTAATTTAATAATCGATTAATCATTTTCTTTTTCTTTTTTTTGTTCTTTACTTTGTTTTTCTCTCCAAACTGCTTTGACACCTTCCACTGCCACATCTGCCTTTCTGTCCTTGACACACATGCACAGTAGTGGTAACTGGGGTAGGCCGTGGACGTCACAAGACATTATACAGACAGGCTCTGGTATCATGGCTACCTGACAACGGAGCTCAAAAGATCATATTCAAATGATCTGTGCCGAGATATTCTGAACTCTGACAGCAGAATTTCTTTAATTAATCATTTTTTAATAGTTGTAAAGAAAAGTGAAGATCATTTGCTGTTTTCTAATGCCATTTTTACAAAAACTCTAATGAATAAATTATGTTAACCCCTCAAAAGTCATTTATCAATATAAAAATTATAGAATTTCAAATACAAAAACAGAAAAATCACATATTTTGACAGCTATAATGACTCATCCAATATCACTCTTTTGTTTTAGAAACAGGTCCAGAATTGCATGAATTAGTCCAGATATTTCCAAAAAGGAACATCTTTTCCCACAGTTATCGTTTAAAAAAAATTAACTGTCTTCCTTATCTTGAGGCCCATCAAATTCTATGATGTCGCCTGTCAGAGAGCTCCCTCTAGTGGCTCGCTACAAACTTGCAACCATAGATATCAAACAGCTGTGGCGTGTTTTTACGCAGTAAAAACTTGAATAATCTAAAGTTTAAAATTAATATTAATAATTTATTTTGTTTTATTTACACTAATAGTTTACAGCATAATGATTATAAGTCTAAGAATTGGTTGCTTCAGCTGGATTCACTTTACTAAATTCACCTGTCTGAACCAGAAACAGATAAATCGCCTTCAGCTAGTACAAAACGCTGCAGCAAGACTCTTAACCTGAACTTCAAAATTCTCACACATCTCCCCGATCCTTTCAGAACTTCACTGGCTCCCTGTTCATTTTCAAATCAAGTTCAAAATCCTGGTCCTYACTTTCAGAGCTCTCAATGGCCAGTCACCTGACTACATTAAAAGTCTCATCTCCCCTTACAACCCCAAATGCAGCCTACACTCACAGGATCAACATCTCCTAATGGTTCCCCACACGTCTCAAGACCCGTGGTGACCGAGCCTTCTCCTCCATGGCTCCCAGGCTCTGGAACGAACTTCCTATCCACCTGCGCACACTTGAAAGCCTTGATTCATTCAAGAAATATCTGAAAACACACCTCTTTAAACAAGCTTTTAACTACTTTCAGCATTTTTCTGCAGCCTGACCTTTTAGTGTCTGTTTCACCAAACCCTACCTACCGACCGTACAATTCATCATATTAATATATGTCAAACAGCCAGTATTTTCATCCAAAATCATTTCAATTTATCAAAAATTTATTTTTCTAAAATGTACCTGTACTCCACAATCTACCCATTCGGAGACCTGCCTCAAAATTAATTTCTGATTTAAAAATCCTTCATCTTAATGTGTTAATGTTTTACTCTGCCCTCCCCATTTTTGTCTAGATATTATTTACTTGTTTTATTTTTCAGATTGCACAGTTTTGATACTTTGATGGTTGTACAGCTTTTATACTTTTTTGTTCCAAATTTTTGTATRTCCTGTTCTGATTGTATATATTTTGATTTGCCTCTGATTGTACAGCACCTTGTGAATCTATTTCTATGAAAGGTGCTATGTAAATAAAACTTTACTTACTTACTTACTGACTTACTGACTTACTGACTTACTGACTTACTGACTTACTGACTTACTTACTTACTTACTTACTTACTGACTTACTTACTGACTTACTGACTTACTGACTTACTGACTTACTGACTTACTTACTGACTTACTTACTGACTGACTTACTGACTTACT
>NW_013952856.1:217276-222517 GCF_001266775.1 Austrofundulus limnaeus | reverse complement strand
TTGACAGAGAGGAGAAGGTAGAAATGACTCAGCCTGGAACTGAAAATATGGATGGAGGACAACACAGCTGCTTCAGTTTTAATGTTACAACTAATCATGGATCCCTTTAAGAAACGCAGAAAATCTGGTTGATGTTGAGAATTAGTTCAGTATTTTTGTGACTCAAACATTGAACAGATGTCTATTAGTTATTTTACAGTTAAAATATCTTTATCAAATAGTTTTAATGTTACAACTAATCGTGGATCCCTTTTAAAATGTTTAAAATCAATCTTTCAGAGGAACACATTGTTAGTGGGATGATTATAAGTTGTCTCAAATATTAAAATAATTGGTAAAAGCTAGTTCTGTGTTAAAATAAATACATGTGGGTGAAGTTGTCGCTAACATTTTTACATTTGTATTGTATTTGTTGTGAACTTGGTCTTAAATCTTATTTCATGAGGCATTCAAGTCTTTAAGTGAACTTTCCTTGAGCTGTAGGAACCCTGTAAAGTGGTCTTCTGTGGTCCAAAAGCATCTTATCACCTCCACTAAGGAGGTTATGTTTTCAGTATCATTGGTTTGTCTTTCTGTGCTCAAGATCTCTCAGTTCTGAATATATTTTCAGGAAATGTTGAGGTTGTCACAAAGAACAATTACATTTTGGTGATAATCTGACATTTGACAGAGCCACAGCTTGTTGTGGTCCGGCACAGACGGAAACTGAAGGCAGGGGACAGAGGCTGCTGTTTTAGTGATGTCATACTGTGACATACCTGCCTCTAGCAGAACTTTAATCCACCAATCACATCTCAGCAGCTGAATGCTCATTTCCATAACTTAGGGTCATGGCAGAGGTGTTCAAAGTGAAACATGGTCTTCTTTCATTATTCAAGAACCACTATTCTTTAAAACAGTTTTTTACTGACATCACCTGTTAAATTTTAATGATTTATCTTGAACAACCCAACATAAGAACCTGATAAAATTATGATTTGAAGATTTATTAAGTTGTCTTTTTGCTTCCTCAGCTGGCCGATGATCCCAATGTGGTCATTGCCAAGATGGACGCTACAGCCAATGATGTGCCATCTCAATATGAAGTCAGCGGGTAAGAGGCTCACTAAAGTCATACATTTATGCTTCATAGATTGTAAAATAAGATTTCGCACATTTGGCTTTCTAACAAAAGTTAAGCTGTAATCTTTCTGTGCTTCGGTTAAAGTGTTTTTTGTTTTGGTGACATTTCTTTGTTTTAGTTTCCCTACAATCTACTTTTCCCCTGCTGGACACAAGTTGAACCCAAAGAAATATGAGGTGAGTTTTAGTTCCTGTAGTTTCCTGCAAACTGAATTCCCTCCTGCGCTCTGGTTCTCATGTCTCTGTGCTGGCATTGCAGGGAGGACGCGAGGTCAACGACTTCATCTCCTACCTGAAGAAAGAGGCCACCAACCCGTTGGTAGTGCAGAAAAAGAAGAAGAAGGATGGCGACAAATCAGAGCTATAAAAGCTCCGAACAGGAACTCAGCATCCACCCCATCACAACAGGAGGAGGGTTGGGGAAGATAAAGAACTAAATTATATTCCACTCTTAGTGAACAAATGCTCTGAAGCCGAAGTCCAACAGACTTCATCCTTTAGGTCCTCCGCTGCTCTGGATTACTGTGGAAGGTGGTGGCAAGGGTCTGCCCGATTGTTATTTTTTCAAACAGTAAAATTTTTAGGGACGAGGGACCGCTTTTGAATAATTAAGATTTGTATTTCCTCTGGTCTGTCTACTACACATCATGCTGATGCACTTTGGTTTGACACCAGTTTCCAGTCATCTGTTGTTTTGGTTTTTGTCGTCATCACAGGGGCTAACTACTTTTTTTTTTCTTGTTTGTAACTGGTCTTTGTTTTTGTACATTTGGAAGGACTATGAAATAAAAAAGGCCCACAAAACCAAAATGACGTGTTAATCTTGTTTCTGAAGTTTTATTCTGCCATGGTGAACTAGCAGTCTTTTGCTGGCTGTCTTGTCTGTCTTTTAAATAATAGCTTTTACGGTCTGCGATGGGAATCAGTCTCAGCTATCAACAAATTTTAGCTCAATCTGTTTAAAAATTATTATTTTAGACCTCTTGTTAGTGTCATCAGTGGTGGTCATCCTTGATCTGAAAGAGTCTAAAGGTTTTTCAGCTGTAGATGTACATCCTAAGAATATTTGAGCTTCATGACTTTTTTTCCCTTGCAGATGAATGAGTAATAATGGATTACACCCAATGTCTGCAACATTTTGTGTTATTTGATGGAAATATACTCCAATAATTTGTAGGTCTAATGGCAGTTTTGCCAAACGCTTTGAATCCAACTTTTTAAACTTGTAGTTTAAACAAAACTATAAAATGGAATAAAAATAAGGACATTTGTATTTGGTAGATTATTTCTTTATTGTAATAATGCTTCTTGGAAATAAATTTAAACTGATGGAAAATCTGTTAATTTCCCTTTTTAATGGTGCCACATTTGTAAGAAATATGGATTTGTGGGATAAGCTGTAGAACTGAGTATGGCTTGCTCACATTTTTCAAAAGGCTTTTATTATTATTGTTAGTTTCTGCTGCCCATCAGGTGCATGGTGTAAGATTTATTGCCGAGAAGCATTGTTACAACTAAGAAATCTACCAAACACATTTCATTTCGTTTTGTGGTATGTGTATGTCTAACATTAAAATAATAAGCCATTTTAGTAGATATTTTTGATTAATAATGATTGTATTTGTCATAAAATTTTTCTGAATTTTTTGTCTCTGAAAATGTTCAAAAAGTTGCAGTTTGGATCAACATGAAAAGGCCCACAAGACAAAACAATTTATGGTACTTTATTACTTTTTTAATTCTAAAATTATATAATTGTAATTTAGTATTTCTGTAAATGTAAAATTTTAATTATTTGAGGTTTTATGAAAATATAATGATGTGTTCTGCCTGTGTTAATAAGTGGATATTTGGTGTGTGAACGCATTGAACCAGAGGATGGCGCTCGTGTTCAGTGTTTGTTCTTTTGATCTTCAAACGAAGAAGAGAATGAACCAATCCGGTGGAGCCTGTTGAGAACATGTCCAGGCCTGTTCAACTTGTACACGTGCTGCTCTGGAACGAAGGTAACGTTACCTTACATTTATTTTCTAGTTTTATTAATGAGTATTTGTTCTTTTTAACAACATTAAGGAATAGCAGATAATTCCACGATGTTTATTTTAAGGTTTTCTTCCCTACGTGGTCTTACATAGCTGCGTTTGTTGCAAACGTGCTTGGGTTTTTCATGCCGGTTTGCCGAAATTTAGCAGTTTTAGTAAATATTTGTACCGAACAGCGTAAAACATACATATATATTAGTCATTAAACCTGTTTTCTTCTACTATAAAGGCAAGTGGTCAATTCGGCTCAAGTGTAGTTATGAAACTCATAAATGTTTTGTTTGTTTTTAAGAAATCGGCCTGTTCAGACAGATTCGGGTTTAATTTGAACTGGATTTTGTCTTGCTGGAAACTCAGGCTTAATAAAGATTTTTGTCCTTTGTTTGTAAGTTTCTTCAGTTTTATTTTCGTATTTTATTTATCATATAATTGGCACTGCATATAGTATACAGTAACATTAATATAAATGGATAACATTAAAACATCAAGCTTATTTTCATTGTGGTCCATTAGAAATCATTTGTGGTCCAGTCTAATTTAATTTGAACATTTTCTCAGTTCATTATCTTTATCCTGTACACAACAAAAAGGTGAACCGTTTGGGTGATATAAAGGCAGTAATTATCCTGTCTGACAGGATTTGTGTGCATATTATAATTAATTTCTTGTCTTTCAGGTATGACCACGATACAAGTGTCATTACTTAATGATGGCAGAGTTTTCACAAAATAATACTAAAGCCTCCTCACGGGGGCTCCTTGGCAACTACAGATATCTGTACAAGAAGTCGATGCAGATTTGTTCAATGGAGAATTCAAGAGTCTGGAAGAAACCACACCATAAGATGATTATCCCCAAAAGCAAGATGAAGAGAGTCCCAGATGAATCTCTGGATATAAATAAACTGATTAAAAAGGCTAAACTGAGTGACACACACCCGGACAGTCAAAGCCCTCTGACCTCTGAAGGTAAAAGTGTCGATGAAATGAGACCAGAACCCTCAACGTCCGAGCTTGAACACGATTGTTTAATATCCGCCCTCAGAGACTGCTGGGAGGTGGATAGTGGTTTCTCCTCTGAAACCAGCCCTCCAGTCAGCGGTCGCAGTTCGCCCTGGCTCGGCTCGTGTCCAACCTCAGTGGTGGCGTTGGACTGTGAGATGGTGGGAACGGGGCCTGGCGGGCGAATCAGCGAGCTGGCCCGCTGCAGCATCGTCGACTATCACGGCAACATCCTGTACGATAAATACGTCAAACCGTGTCAGCCCATCACCGACTTCAGAACTCGGTGGAGCGGCATCCAAAGGCAGCATCTCCAAAACGCCACATCCTTCACTCAGGCCAGAGAAGAGGTACGACCCAGGCCGTTTTCTGAAAATCTATTCCGATTTCTTCCTTCTCATCCGTTGTATGAATCATCATTGTGGGTATGAGGGGTACCAACAATTTTGTCCACGTGTATTTGTGTGAAAGTCTCAAGACAAACCACACTAAGATTTTTGTTTTCATGAAGCCAAATCTTGTAATGGTTCTAATTGTTGTTTTAATTATTCAAAGATTTTCATTAGAAGTATAGTGGGTATTTTTTGGTTTTATATAGACAATAAAGAAACTGTTCATTAGGGCTGCACAATATTCGGGAAACCTTCAAAGTATGATAGCAGTGCTTAATATTGCAATGATGATATAACTTGTGATGAATGAACAAATACTTAAGTCTTAAAGGGATCCCCGATTAATTGTAACATTAGACTTTATTTGATTAACATATATTTTAACTGTAAAATAAAGACTGTTTAGTTTTTATAATTTTAAACTAAAAGTTTAAAAATAAATCACACCGACGGGGCCATTTTATTTACATGCAAAGCATTGTGGGTAAATGTTGACGAGGGTAGGTCCTCGGTGCAAGGCTGCTAGCGAGCTATATCCACCCTGAAGGTTAATCTTGGACAATATCTGATGATCGACTCTTTTAAATGAAACCAGAGAGCGTTGACAGAGAGGCTGCCACGGTTTGTCGACTATTAAAATCGTCACTAGTCAATGCGTTGTTTTTTTCTAACTTTGTATATTTT
>NW_013952856.1:188053-217247 GCF_001266775.1 Austrofundulus limnaeus | reverse complement strand
TTACTTACTTACTTACTTACTTACTTACTTACTTACTTACTTACTTACTTACTTACTTACTTACTTACTTACTTACTTACTTTTCTAAATCTGGGTAAAGATGATTTCAGCTTATTTGTGAGCACAATAAAAATAAAATAATAATGTTGTAAAATGGTGATTTTGAACCAACATTGTAAGGTTTGCACTTCCTCACTTCGCAGAAGCAAATATATTTATTATTTTATGTGATTAACGTAGTTTGAACATTTAACCCACAGTCATCTGAACAGCACCTGTGAAATGTGATGTTTTAATCAGGAAATGTTTGAATTAGTGGGTGTGCCTGGTTGTAAAGTGAAGTAAATACAGCTTCATATTAAAAGTGACATCCTGTTTCAGCGTTCACAGAAATAAAAATGTTTAAATTGTAAACAGAAAAGTGCTGCTTTTTGAGGGAATTTGATGATGTGATTGCCAATTAATATGAGAATTTCAATGAAAGCACAAACTTTAGCAGTTAGATGGTAAAAAGTCTGTGAGTGTGGGTGTGTGTTAACATCACCTAGAAGGAAAGACAAGCAATAACCTTAGAGGATGAGCTGCTGATGGCTGCCCATCTATCTGTGTTGGAGTTCATCTTTTTACACCAAAAAAAAAAAAAAAACTTTTGTGTGCAGAGTTCAAGACCGCTGCCAAGCTGTTCAGGAGCCGACATCCTCAACCCTGAAATCAGACCAATAAAGCTTACACAGGAAAGAAACACAAGATAAATGCTAGTACAAATAGTCCAACTGGAAAGAAGGCTAAACAAATACTGCATGTTTGAAAAGGGATCGGAAAGCCTCTTTTTTTCCTTTTAAAAAAACACACCATGCTCAGGTTTCCAAAGCTGAAAACAACACAAGTTTTCTGGAACAATGTCCCGTGGACAGGCAAGACCAAAACAAGGCTGTTTGGAGGTGGATGGATGATGTTTAAGGTTTGTTTTACAGACGCAGTGACCACCTTTCAGTCATTAAGTCAAACATGAACTTCTCTGTAGACCGAAGGAGTTTCAAGTCAAACTGTTTCAACAGCTGGCACCTAAAGGGGAACAGGAATATGGTCCCAAACACGTGATCAAACCTACGACTCCACAACTGACAAAGTAAAGAATAAAGGTGCTGCAAATGTTCAGAACTAAAACCAACAAATGACGACTGTGCAGCAAGACAGCCTAATAAACATTAACAAACTAAACTAACATTTAATGAGCTGAAATTATTTTAAAAGGATCTGAGTCTGTTTATCTGAAAATGTGTCTTGTTTTAATCCAAGTTATTTAATAACAGGTATCGTAAAATCACTACTTTTATCAGTACCTGCCTCTTCTTTATTGTAATATTTATACTGCAGTATTTGTGTTTAATATATCTCCTGACCCCCAATGTACCTAAAACTTTTGACTGAAAGATGATATACTTTTTAAATTAACTGTTTTGTGTACAAGTCTGTTAAGATCATGCTGTGCCTTTTCTTAGTATGTCAATAAATAAATAAAAATTTTAAAAAATATTCTAGAAAAGTGGAAACTGTTGAATGATTTTAGACAGAACTGTCATCTGTTACCTTTTTCCAGCAGTCTCAGCTGGACATACACATTCAAATGTCCGGGCCCAGGAAAGGACAAACCACTGGAAAGAATAGCAAACAACTTTGATGCTGACCTTTAATTTCCGAGAGAGGTTTGTAATTTTTCTAATAGCTCTGGTGCACAAACAAAATCCCAATGACTTTGGTTTTTCCACAACAGGCACATGTCACTGTCTGACATGGTATCCAATATCTAAAAGGTTTACCTGAGGTGGGGAAGTGAACACCATCAGCTTATTAGAACAAACAGTCTGAGATTTAATCATCATTATTCCCATAAACAATAAAAACTCAGTTTTATTAATAAATGCTTGCCCAAATTTTATGACCTCGGTTTGGAAATAAGTGCTAGAATTATTAGAAGAATTTGCTGAAGAAAAACTCAAAATTCTGCTGCTGTGAATGCAACTGTTTTTTCATTTAAAAAGTTATTTTTAAGCATGTTTTAGATGTTATTATACAAAATAACTTTAGGTAGTCGTTTAGATACAATTATATTGTTTTGCCTAAAGGAGATTAAACTGTCAATGTTACTTTGATGTTTTCCAGATAAATTATTTAGGAATATTTAAGTTGGCAAACTGATTATAACACAATAAAGATTTACAATAGCACTTTTTTATGCATTCTTGAACTGAGGAAGTTTAGGATCCTGGAAAACAAAAGCATCTCTGCACACGTACAGGTTTTCGCACCTTTTGAATGACTTCAGGCAACAACTATTAAACAGAGCCCCTTCCGTATGAGAGACAGAAGCTGTGATTTTCGGTGGCTCTTGATTGGTTCAAATATATAGACGTTTCAATTTTTGGCTTCTTATTGGCTGATTGCTTTGGAGTGACGTAGCAAACCAACCAATGAGAGACTGCCACACTGTGATTACGAGAAAACGTCCCGCTGGCTGAGAACGTCTTCACCGCCTCCATCCCTCTTTCTCTTTCTCTTATCACAGTCAGCCTCGGCCCTGTTAGAGTATCCTGCAGCTTTGGCGTGTACGTTGCAGAAAGAACCGAGGACGGGGCAGCCACGGATAACATCTACGATCCTAACAGCGTGTGGGGTAATTAAAGTGAGGAACTAGCACAGTGTGCCATGATGTTGAGGCTGATTTTTCTAGTGGCTCTCGCCGGGTTCTCCCGGGCCAGTGATGTCCTGGAGTACACGGATGACGATTTCGAAACCAGGATTGGAAGCCACGATCTTATCCTGGTCGAGTTTTTTGCACCTTGGTGAGTCATTTCAGATTTACTGTGGATACGTTAGCGTAGCATTTAGGTCAAAATGCTACCGTGTTTTTTTTTTTTTTTTTTTAAACAAGGCAAGCTAGTAAGTAACCACCTTCTGTGTGCAAAAACTGATCACCACTTAGGTGAAAAGTATTTGTGAGGCTTAGTTGTTTTTTCTGTTTTTTTAAATTGATTTTGGTTGTAGCAGTTTCGTTCAATTTGCATCCTATCAGGTCATTTAATTGAAATTAATCGAATTATTTTTGCCTTTTTGGCTCGTGACCAATTGTTAGCGTGCTAGCTTGAGGCGGAAACGTACAAAGCAAATTTTCATCCTGAAAGGGTTTTTTTCATTTTATTAAAACTAGAAATTAATAATTAGCATGGTTCACCGGTACAAAAATGTTTTGAGGTTGTTCTGACGCCGTAAAAGTTAAATGTTAGATATAATTTTGTGTGCAAACTGTACGGGAATGAGTCTACAAGGAAGTTGAGGGGCGTGTCCTCGGTTATAGCTCTCTGATTGGCTGGTGAAGTTTTGGTGTCCATCTCCGATTGGTCTAAAAGAAGTGTGACGTGTTTACACGGTGCTAAACTTGAATAAACTTAAAATGAACAATCGTGCGTTTTTAATTCAAAACGAAATGTTTTAAAGCCAGCATGGCACCCAATTATGATTCACTTCAGATGTGAATAAAGCACGACAATAAAGTTGTGATTGATTGACATTCAACAAAGGACATTGGTAAAAAAAATCTCTAGAAAATTGCCATTTTTAAGTGTATAAACTTACCTTTTTTAAAAACTGCAAAGAAATGTTTATTATTTATAGTGATTTTTTTGTCTATTAGCTTGTTAAACACATTTTAATACCATTTTATCTAAAGAAGTATCAAGTTTCACACTGTAAAGGAAAACATCCTCCCTGCAGCTTTAATCTGACGTGTAACTTGTTCTCCTGTTTGACTGGTTCAAATCCTCTTTTATAGGTGTGGCCATTGTAAACGGCTTGCACCTGAGTACGAGGCAGCAGCCACACGTCTGAAAGGCATCGTCCCACTTGCCAAGGTAATCCACAGTTCAGTTCCCTGAGCTTTAGAGTTGCTTTCTGCACTCTGGTCTAGAGCTTAAAGGTACACATTTGTTTTTGTCTTCAGGTTGACTGCACAGCCAACAGCAATGTGTGCAGCAAATATGGTGTGAGTGGATACCCGACCCTGAAGATCTTTAGGGATGGAGAGGAGTCTGGTCCTTATGACGGTCCCAGATCTGCAGGTACTTTCCCTTCTTTGATATCGCAAAAGAAGTTTTTTTTGTCAGCTTTTTTTCTGACCCTTGCCTCATGTCAGTCTTTTTAAAATTTCCACTTTGTTCTTTTTCCTGTGTGAAGACGGCATTGTTAGTTTTCTAAAGAAGCAAGCTGGCCCGGCTTCGGTAGAGCTCAAGACCGAGGCAGACTTTGAGAAGTTTATTGCCGATAAAGATGCAAGTGTCATTGGTCAGTGAAATTTTGTGCAGCACAACATTAACGCCCTAATCAGCCACACTGAAGTCATCACTAGTGTTGCGTCCTGCATTCGTGTCTGAAAGGGATTTCTTTCCTTCGCAGGGTTCTTTGCCGATGATAGAAGCACAGCTCAGGCAGAGTTCCAGAAGGCAGCCAGCAACCTGAGGGATAATTATCGCTTTGCCCACACCAACTCTGAAGACCTCCTCAAGAGCAACAACATCGATGAAGAGTGAGCAGTTCTTTCAGCTCTGACATTAAAATCAGTTTCCTGCAGTCATTCCTGCAGGAGGGGGGTGGGTGGGTAATAGGGGTGTAAGAAAATATCGATACACTGAAATATCGCGATATTTCTTTTCCTGATACTGTATCGATATTCTAAAGCCCTGTATCGATTTTAATTGAGGTTTAAAATGTCAACCTTCTTGCCAACCGTTCATTTTTATGTTGTAGTTCATCCTCTGACCACTAGTTGGCAGCAGTGAGCCAGCCATTTGGCTTCTCTACCTCTTGAGCGCCAGAGAGTAAGGGTAGTCTTTGCATTGTAGGAGACAATGTAAGCATTGTAAGTTAACATTAGCTTTTCTTATTTTTTTCAGTAAGAGGTTTTTATTTAATAGAATTTTTGGACAAAAAAATTGCAATATATCACAATATATCGCCTCGCTTACAGTATCACAATATATCGGGATATATCGTATCGTGACCCCTCTGTTATGATATGTATCGTATCGCCAAATTCTTGCCAATACACAGCCCTAGTGGGTAATGAAAGGTCTAGGCTCTTTCAGGTCTAAGGTTTTATACATCAGGATGCATCGAACTGATCTAATCTTTACCAAGTTCTAAAGTTTGTCATATCTGACAGCAACCAAACACAGATTAATTTAAACACTGATAACAGACAGTATTTTTTTCATGACTACTTAATAAGTTTAAACAAAAATGGGTCTTTTTCACAACATTTTTAGGATTAATATACAGAGGTAGACGTAAAAGATGAAAAAAAGGGGAAGAATATGAAATAACTGTAGGCTTTTTCTGTGTTTTGACACAGCATCAATAAAAGATTTGTAAAACTCTTTAAGTATTTGGTGTCCCCAGCTCAGCTGCCTTGATGCAGGCACGATAACTTCCTCTCTCGATTTGCAGGGGCGTCATCCTGTTCCGTCCACAACGCCTCAACAACAAGTTTGAAGACAGCTCTGTGAAATTCAGCGAAGACAAATTCACCAGCAATAAAATCAAGAGATTCATCCAGGACAACATGTGAGTATTTCAGATCTACGTCGGTTTAAAAGGCAAACCTGTCTTCTAGTTGACGAGCAGAATTTTTTTTCTCTTATTTTGTTGAGCTGAAAGTGTTTCCTCTGCAGTCACTTCAAATCAATGCTGGCATCAAGTAAAAATATCTGTTACAGTAAACTGTTAATTAAATAACCAGTCCCGTTGTGTAGAGAGAGATAACCATAAGACATTAGCTGAGGCAGAAAGGAAACTTTTAAAGTTCAGCACTTTGTTGGAGATGAGATGTTAGTGACTCCCCTGTATTAAAAGCTGCAGGGAAAGAAGATAAACTGGTTGATTGTTTCCATTAACGGATAAAACCACAGCCTCCTGTGTACCTGGATTAGTTTTCATACATCCATCTACCTTTTTTTTTCCTTTTTCCTCAAACTTTTCTGAAGGCAGTTTGGTTTGAAGTGTTTTTATTTGGCTGCAGGTTTTTCTAAAAGCACCTGAGCTCTGATCGTTTGTTACATTAAAGTTTGAATCCTAAGATGACGGAGAACGGAATAGGGGCAAAATGTGACTCCAGTAAGAAGAGCATGTTAAAGGAATGTATACCAGGATGTGTCACACTGACAAAATGTAATATGTTGTGTTTTTTTTTTTTATCAGTTATTTGTTTTGTGTACTGGTTTATTTTTTTATTTCATCTTCCTACAACAGATGAAATTTAATAACTTGAGTTAATTCCAGCACGTTTTATATTGAGATCAAAACAGCAGCATCGCTTCGTGTTGACTGTTCTTGTAAGTAAATGATTTTATTTAATTGATTTAATCTGATTTTATTTCCTCTCCTCAGTTTTGGAATCTGTCCTCACATGACAGACGACAACAAAGACCAGCTGAGAGGCAAAGACCTGCTGGTGGCTTATTACGATGTGGACTACGACAAGAACCCCAAAGGCTCCAACTACTGGAGGAACAGGTTGGTTAGCGCTCAGCTTCCACGTTGAACCACGGTCTGTTGAAGCGGTATTCAGAGCAACACCTGTTTGGTGATGAATTGAATTAAATCCTTTCTAGGGTGATGAAGGTCGCAAAAAGCTTCCTGGATCAGGGCAAGAAGCTGAACTTTGCTGTCGCCAACAAGAACCAGTTCAACCACGAAGTGTCCGAGTTCGGCCTGGAGGCCAGCTCAGAGCTGCCTGTGGTGGCCATCCGCACCGCCAAGGGAGACAAATACGTCATGAGCGAGGAGTTCTCGTAAGTCCTGATCTATTATTGTGAAAGGTTTGCTAGTTTCTACTACATTAGTCTTACAGCACCTGGGATTCCTGGGTCTCCCATCCAAGTGCTAACCAGGCCTGGCCCTGCTTAGCTTCCAAGATAAGACTGATGTTTTTTTTTTTAAAAGAGTTTTTCAGAAATTAAAACAAGTTTGTCACATTCACTGACAGATCTTTGAGTTTATCATAAAATCAAAATGAAACTTTAACAGGGTTCCTGTAGATCCTTAAAGTCTTAAAAGGTCTTGAATTCATCAATCCAAAAATAAGGCCTTAATTAGCCTTAAAATGTCTTAAATCAATCTTTCAGAAGTCTTAATGTTGAAACATTGTAAGCAGGATGATTGTAATTCATCTCAAATATTAAAATAATTGGTAACATTTATTTTTTTAAATGTTCACATGCAGACATTCCCGTTCAACATCACTTCCTGTTGTTTCACATGCAAATATTTCAACTGTTCATCTGAGCAACATGAAATTTGTTTTGTAACATGTTAATGTTGTTTTTCCAAGAAATGCATTCACTTTTCTTAAAAAAAATTTTGAAGTCACAGGCACTTTAAGCTTTCATCTACAGCAAGTTAGGGTTAAGAACCCACTGTGGGTCCTAAAACTCCAAATTTTGGGTTGTTAGAGGATTTCCTGAAATTAAATTAAGGTTAAAACTGACTGCTAAGGTTTCTGCTATAGATATGGATAAAAACAATTGGTCTATTAGCAGTATTTGAATACTTCAACCAAAAATACTTTGAATCATAAGTTTCTGCCAGTTTTAATTTTTTTTTGTCATTTGTGTTTATTATGAAATTGATCTTATATTAAATTTCGCTTGGCATTAAAAAGTCTTAAATTTAACTTTAAACTGTAGGAACCCTGTTTAATGTTAAAAGAAGGACTTCCAGCTTCAGCTACAGTTCAGGTTTTGCTTTTCCAGCTCTGATTTGTTTCATGTTGTCCCGACAGCCGAGATGGAAAAGCCCTGGAGCGTTTTCTGCAGGATTACTTTGATGGAAAACTGAAGCGCTACCTCAAATCTGAACCAATCCCAGAGAACAATGATGGACCTGTGAAGGTAAGGAGTCTTTCCTAACCCCGCTGTTGGATTTAAAATGAAACCTTTTCATTCTAGACTCATCTAATTTTGTTCTGCACTGTACATGTTAACAGCAGTAAAGCTGTGTTGAATATTAAAGGACCATTACTGTTGATTTTAACCCTCATGTTGTCTCTGAATTCAAATATTTATCTCTACCACTTGTTTTAATTATGTTAAGGACAGAAGAACCAGCATATTACTAAAACATTGTTTTATCTGAGCTGTAAGTTGTGCAGATGGAGAGCTCTGGTTTAAAGCTGCCTAGAAGACGCAGCACAGTTTTTGTGTTGTTTTGAACAGCTGTAACGTTCCTGTTTGTCTTCAGGTTGTTGTGGCCGAGAACTTTGACGCCATCGTCAACGATGACAGCAAAGACGTTCTGATTGAGTTTTATGCACCGTGGTGCGGACACTGCAAGAACCTGGAGCCGAAGTACAATGAGCTGGGAGAGAAGGTACGCACGATAGGTTTACCTGCAAAAGCTTCATTTTTACACAGACTTCAGAAAAGCAGGAAGTGAGATATTTGTTCTAAATGTTTGAAGATGTTAGTTGACGCTTCTGGACCAAACAAGATGACAGTTTTGGGACTTTTAGTTCTTCAGTAGAAAAGTTATAAGGACGTGTTTATTTTTGCTGTGATTACACAACACTTGACCGATGGTTAGTGCGGTCATGTCACTCGTGACATTCATCAGTCACAGTAATGGCAGATGAAGGAGGAGCTATGTGATGTGGGAGTTTCAGAGATCAGTCTCGATGCTGCACACAGAGCACGTAAGAAAAAAAAAACAATTTTTTTTCTTTAGTGATCCATGATTAGTTGCAACATTAAGACTTTATTTAATAAACATATATTTTAACTGTAAAATAAAGACTGTAAAAATACTGTAGGCTGTTTAGTTATCATTTTTGAACTAAAGGTTTAGCCCCGACGCTATCATCATATACTGTAAATGTATTAGCTCAGCGCTACACATTCTCCTCTCGTCACTGAGGTCCTCCATCCACATGACAGAGAGGGGAACGCAAAAATGACTCAGCCTGTAACTGAAAATATGGATGGAGGACCTCAGTTTAGCTTCTTTGTCGCGCTAGCGCCGAGCTAATACAAATGATATATAGCATATATATCATATATATGATACTGTATATATATTTTTGTTAGAGACTGAGAGTCCACTTTGTTAAACATTCTTTTAAAAATTAAAATTTATTGATTTATTACACTTACATATTACGCTTTTATAATTATTAGTTGTAAAATGGTCACCAGGCAATATTATCGCTTATCGCAATAATTTTTGAGACAATCGCCCAGCAAAATTTGTTATTGTGACAGGCCTGTTTACATGCATCACGTTCAAAACTATCCCTTTTGTATTTCTTTATAAAATGCATGAATTTGAGTTTTTGCACCAATAAGTAAATTTTCTAAATCTACTAGTTAAAAAATTGACAATTGACACAATTATATAAGTGTTTCAATATAAAGCAGTAGGCCTTTTCAAAGAAACCTAAAAAAACATTTTTAACCTTTTTTAAATCATACGTGAGCGTGAAATGACATTGAATTACATGTCATGTGCTTTTAAACTCAGACCTTATCAGAAACCAGGTCAGTGGGAGGAAGTCTGCTGGGTAGAGAAAAATGGGGAGATGTGAATGAACTGTACTGAAAAAACGGCACCCTGATTTTTACACGTTTGTTTTCATAAAACTACTACCTGAAAGAAAACTCTAGTTTTCTGATTTATTTAAAATGAAGCTTTGGATCATTTAGAAAGAAAACGTAGTTCTGAAGAATGGAGCATTTTTGAAAATAAACTTTTTTTAAGATAATTTCAGCTCGACATTAAAAACCACAGAGCATTCAGATTCGAACCTTTCAACATTTAAACAATTTATTGCCAGTGAAGTTAATCTCTGTACTCTTGCTCTCCTGCAGATCCTCAGTATACTTGAAAACAAAGTGGTCGTGGGTCACTCCATCTATAATGACTTTGAGGTGTTGGCCATGGTCCACCCTGTTCACCTGGTCAGGGACACATGTACAACACGTCTCCTCAGCCGACTGGCCGGCTTCTCTCAGAAACGGTGTTCTTCTCTTAAATTCTTGTCCTGCACGCTGTTGAACAGGCAGATACAGGTAACTGTCAAATACAGTCATTTGTTTGATGTAAAGTAGGTTTTACAGCCATGTCCTTGAGAAAAGAGTAGTCTGAGTAGATAGAAGATTACATGATGACACATATCTGAGGTCACTCACTGTTAGTTTCTCTCTCTCTCAGTACTTTGCTGATGGTTTCGTCTGTTTTTCTGCCCAGACTGGTAGGAAAGGTCACTGTTCAGTTGAGGACGCTCGGGCTGCCCTCGACCTCTACAAGCTGGTGGAAGGAGAGTGGGAAAAGGAGCTGCAGGACAAGCTGAGAGACGACGGCACTCAGCTTGAGCCCAGCTTCACCTCGTCGACTCACTACATGCGGGACGAGTACTGGCCGGATGAGGTCAATGCAGACAGTCAGTGAAACGGGACACGTTCACATTTGAAGTCTCAGGACCTCACTGCAGAGGAGTCAGAACAAGTTCAAATAATACTAATGTGAATGAAAAACTTGGATATTTAAACAAACAAAAATGTTAGGAGACCAACTAAATGTGTCAACCTTGTACCTCACATAAAGATGTGATATATCTAAAGGGAAGCAGTTTATTAACTTAAATAAAACACTATGGCAAGTTGTTCTTATACTGAGTTGTAATGGTCCAGTGCTCGCTGTCACCATGTTGGTTTGAAGATCTGTTTATAAAGTTAACCATGCTTCTGAAGTTAAGATTTGGTGCCATTTGAGTTGAGGTTAAATCACTTCCTGTGTTTGAAGTTTTAACACATCTGCTGTGTCTTTAAAGTGTTTAAATTGGTACTATAAATAGTTAAATAGTTATTTTTCAAAATCTAATCATTAACCTGAACCAAAACAAAACAATGCTTTTAACGTAACATTCAGTCTTGTGCGTTTGAACATCTGCATGAGCAATGTTTAAATCTTCAGTGACAAATTGTTCACACGAATTCTACCACCAGGTTAAACTTTGTATTTTCCACTTTTAAATCTGTTGGGATGTAATTCCTGCAGTTTTGCACAGCTTGAGAATTAAATAAAGCAGGCAAACCTCCTGTCACCAGTCTGTGTTTCTATCACTGCGGAGCCCGCAAGGGGACAGGAGGGATATTTTTTCCCCCATTTTGCATTACCACGCAAAAGTTTGTCGTTTAACTAAATTTAACAAGACTTTTATTTTGAAATATCCGGTTACCGCAAAAGGATGTGTTTCCACAAGTTCAGGAAATTGACGTTGATGTTGCGTGGCTGAACAGAGTTAAAATACTGCATTTGACATACATGCGTGGCTGTGTGATATATTCATTCCGAAACTGAATTAAAGTAGCAGGCTAATGGTGAGCATGTGAATTTGTTAACAAGCCTGCAGGCACAACACTGTTAAACGACTTTTGCGAGATAATGCAATACTATTGCGTGGGAACGCAAAAGAAAATCCCTCCATGTCCCCTCGCGGGCTCCGTACCATCACTGCCAGTTCTGACATTTGCATCTTGTTTTTACTGCTGTGTAGCTTCAAGGGTTTCAAACTGTTCAAAGATGGAAGTTGGACATTACCTCTCTGTACACAGCTCACAGTGTTTAAATAAAAACATTGAAGCACCTTGAACTGGTTTTCTCCTTTTTGCTTTCAATTCATTGCTACTTTCATTCCAAGCATGCTGTTATGATCAGAAGTTTACATACAGGTCATGGTCCTATTAATCACTGAAAGCATCTTCTGATGTTTAAGGGTGGAATTAATATACTTCAGTGGTGCAGTTGTTTGAACTTGTAGTTAAAATATACACACTCAGAAAAAGCTAAACTGAGATTTACTTCAAACCTTTCCTGTTTTAGGTCATGAATCTTCAAATTGTTGTAGTTGTTAAATACCTGAATAACGTTTTACTATCCTCAGTCAAGTTTACATACATGTTCTTAATAAATGGTAGTGTTTGTATTTCAGCATCTGTTCTCACTTGAACCCAACCGCAGGCTGAGAACCTGAGAACAGAACCTTTCTTTGTTTACCCAATCCATCTAATTTTGTTCCCTAAATGGCTTCTTTTGAGCTGATCAGGCCTGGTTTAACAGATTACTTTGTTGTTGCATCAGAGGGGGAGAAACGTGCATCAACCCTCCTGGGTCAGCGAGGATGAAGTGGACAAGTTATAAATAGGAATTTTACCAATCATGTAACCTGCTCAGTTCACACATAGATGAAGCAAAACCTGTGGGAAAGCCTCAACAGTTTGAGATGAAATCCTGAGTCCCAGAGTGATGCGTGTAAATAAATGTGTAAATGGCATAACTACGTTTGACCTCACCAACGCAGAAAACAGACAAGCTTTGGTTGGTTGTTTCTCTTATTCTATTTGCCTTTTGTATTTCACAATGCGCATTTTTGGTTTTATTTTTCCTGCTTCAAACATAAGCCACACATGCCAACACTGGATCTGGTCTGATAACAGCTGAAAACAAAATCATTGAATACCTGGAAACATGCCTGCACTAAACCAATCAAGCTCATTGGAATTCATAATATTTTAGTTTTACATTCACTGGCAAGTGTACAGCAGGTTCAATGTCTAGTTTGGATGGAGTTAGGACTAAGTGCAGACCTCACATAAAAGACTTGATTTGCAAAGAGTTCCCTATCGAAAAGGGGCACCAGAAAGTAGTGACATCACATTATCAGACAGCTGAAAAAGCGTCCCACAGAACAGTGAAGAACACCTTGGAAGGATGCTTCATATTCAGCATTGCCAGCACTTGTTGGAGTTTGATAGGTTCATGTGAGTTTACAAGTGCAGGAGGTGCATACAGGTCATCCAGGACAGACCACACCAAGAGATGATTACATACTAACCTCTTGACATCTGTGTACTATCTGAATGTAGACATTGGACTATTTACAACATCTTGTATTATCTCGAATTGTCTCAACAGCTGGCATCAGCTGAGCTCCATTTTCACCACCTCATAGGCTATCATTAACACCAGAGTAGAAACTTCATTAAGTGGCACCAAAACCAAAAGGTAGAAGCTGATGACGGGGTATCATGTTCAGTAATAACTTTTAGTTTGTTACCACGGAATACCCTGAGATGGACTTGCAACCTGTCCAGGATGTACACCACCCCTCGCACAGTGATTGATAGATATAAAGTGACCCCCATGACCCTGAAAGGAAGAAATGAGTATAGATAATGGATGGTTGGAGGAATTATCACAAAAGGCCACAGAAATACGTCCACATTACTCCTGACATTACTGTGAGAAACCATCAGGTATCAGGTCTCCTCTGGTGGTGATTCAGGGAACTTCGACAGCACAGACCGACACTATCCTCATGTCCACTTCTTACCATACCTTGCCTGCAACATCCCACAGAGCAGACAGATGTGGGCCACATCTGGTGTCAAGCTGGCACTGCTGGCATGGCAGGTGGTTTGTCAAGGTGTGGGTCAGGTCTGGCTACGATGGCACTGTTTTTAAGATGACGTCACAACTGGCCTGGTTGTGGTTTGGTTTATGTGGTGCTGGCCCATGCATGGACCACCAAAGGGCCATCATTCTTTGCAGTATCTTGGCCGAGTGAGTATTTATAAGCATTGTATGGCTCAGAACTGGGCCAGGCAGATTTTGTTGTGTGGGATATTGAGACTGTCTGACTTTTTCCCAAATCCAACATTCAACACTTTGTTCTCTTCGTATCCAGGTCCAAGGGGTGACACACGATACTCAAAAAGGGACCTGATGATCCGTTTAATCTGTTGTGTCTAAAATTGCAGCCAAGTTTCATAACCATAACACAAGTGATTTCATTTCCACCAATGTCTGGGTCCTAAACCTTATTTTTTTATGTATACCATGTAATGTCATGCTATATACTTTGTGGTGATGATACTACAGGAAATATTCATTGCATCTTTGTAGGAAAACAATACCAGAAACCCATTGTTCCTCTAGATATCACACTGTTACAAGGTCACAGTGAATTTCATTCACGTCACTTTGAAATACAATCGAATCCCTTCACTCACTAAAACCTCCTAAGCTTACCTAAATAAACTAAACATTACATCATCTAAATGTGTCCTCAGCGTTTCCATTATTGTGCCACCATCTCAAACCCCCCCCCTCCAATTCTGTTGAGTGTAATCTGTTGTGACGCCACTGATCCCAGCGCTACAAATCCCACTTCCCCTGCCACCCTGCCACCTCTGCTCCACACAGACCCCCGTGAGTCCCCACCATCTACCACACATCGACCATAGGTGAGCTTCCTTTGCTTTGTCTCAGCCTCCTCTGCCTTGTGCTGATGTAAAACTCTGTGTTTGTTGTGCAGCAGTTTAGACCATGAGGCTCTGATGCTGTTTTTATGAAAAGATCAGAAGCCTTGTCACTTTTTATTTGTGTAAACTAGATTTTAATCTGTAAAAGTAAAGCTTATGTTGTAGAAGTTGTTCATCAGGTTATGGTACATCACTCAGTTGATACAGTCTAGGGTTTTAAGTATTCTTAATGAAACCATATTCTGAAATTAGTGCACAAAAAAGCTATTTTACGTTCACCAAACTCACTAAAACCGTGATGGAAGAGGCTTTCAGTCAAAAAAAAAAACTTTTGTTGTACTGAAAGCTGTTTGAAAACTCTTGGGAGGCACAGATGCTGTTCAGATGGCAGCAAACTTTACAAATCTGAATATTTATGCTCAAATTGAAGAGTTTAGCCCCTGACAGCCACTGTAAAGCTGTTCATAATCAACCCCAAAATGCTGTCAGCCATAAAGCTCCTGATCAATCATCCAGAAGTAGGCAAGTGTCAAAAATAGCCCAGTGAAAGTGCCCTGTGAGAGCTGAGAGGGTGGAATGAAGGGGGATTAATAAGGAGCACAGAGTTTCAATTGTTCTTTTATTGACTGGGAATCACAAATCTCCTCTCCTGTTTCCACAGACTGTGTAAAGCTGATTTAAAGAACAGAAAGCATGGCTGTAGTCGTAAGTATTTCTATTTTTACTAAACTGTGGAGAATTATATTCAATCTTTTTACCCAGGTCTCCTGTAACAACATATACTAAAGCCCCAAGATGATGTCATCATTGGTGGACAAAGTACTCAGTTTACTTGTGTCAAAGTACTGATCCTACTAGTCAAATATTACTCCAGTAAAAGTATCTCCTAAATTATTACTTAAGTTAAAGTACTGGCTTTCAAAACTACTTACGTACTGATGGACTTCAAATTTGACATTTTTTAATAATGCATTTCACTTCAGTGTAGTTGTAAATAGTGGGAAATTTTTCTATTTTGGACAGATCAAATATATAAAAATCAATTAATCAAATATAATGATAATAATGCATTAGTTTTATATAGTGCTTTTCTAGACACTTAAAGATGTTTTCACTTTCATGCATTATTCATTTACTTAGTCACACTCAGTGGTGGAAGTGTGGCACCTATGCTCCCTTCAGACCACCACAATCACACCAACAGATTTATACATGGGGAAGTTGCATTTTGCCCAGGGAAACAATGATGCACGCAGGCAGGGATTTGAACCAGCAATGCTTTTGTTGCAGGATGAACACCTACCGCCTGCACCACTAGTCACCACTTGAAGGACAAGATGTGGAACAGTTTTTGATTGAACCTCGTATTAAGTGACTCATTAAGGAACTCTGAAGCTAACCTGAGCTTTTTAGCTATTTGTAATATTTGTATTAGTTTGCTGAATTGAAAATAATGTTTGTTGCAATAAACCAGGAAAACTTTTGTACAAAACAATTCAACAAAGTTTATATGGTAGAAGTCTAAAACACTAAATTCAATTCTGTCCACCTACCTCAACATGCTTTTAGAGGTTAGACGGTGAGTTTTTGTAGGCCTTGATCAAGTTTGTCTGATGCAAACATGTAAAACAATACGAATCAACTGCCTCAAACAAAAGTTTAAGATCAGGTAGAGTCGTCGTCGTGTACAGCAGGCGTAGCTATCATTGCCTGATCTGAGCACCTAAATCAACACGACTAAAAAGATTATTATTATTATTATTATTATTATTATTATTATTATTATTATTATTATTGTTATTATTATCCTCACAACTGGTTTAAAGCTGCTTATCACCACCTACTGTATGGGGTATAGTGTGTTTTACAGTGTATAAGTGGAATAAAATAGATGCAAGTAACTAAAGTATTGGAGTAAAACATATAATTTTATCAATAAAGTGTAGTAGAGTGAAAGTAATTGGTTAAAAAAAGCTACTCAAGTAAAGTAAAAATTCTCAAAAACTGTACAGTACTCAAGTACATTTATTTTGTTACTGCCCACCCTGGATGTCCTTCATTTAAGCTCCTCCCTCACAAACATCCTCCTGTAACAGCTTCAGCTGCAGCTCAACGTTTCTCAAAGCCAAAGCTCTTTGTTATGGAGGCCCACAGCTACAGTAGCTGCTAATCTCTGATCTCGGCCTCAGGCCCACAAGCAGTCCTTCTTCTGTGTTTACAGGCTTTTCTAGACTCGTGAAGGAGATTAACCAACACTGAGGCCCATTGATTCTGCTCCCGCAGCACTAACTAACAGGCATGGTGTGGATTAAAGCAGCGCAACCACATCATGTGATCGAATTATACCCACACAGAAATCCATTCAGCTTTTATCAAACCAAAGTCTTGCACAGTTTGTGCTCTTTATAAAAGGACAAATAAGCGAGGTGTTGTTTTTTGTGCTTATAAGGAAACAGCGTAGACATACAGTATGAAACAACTGCTAACTTCATTAATACAATACTTTCACTTCAACTTTCCTGTCACAGAAAGTCTTGGTAAAAACAAACAAAAAATACAAAATAATTAACTAATAATTTTCAGCATAGGAACAGAGTAACAGATGATGTCATAGTGAAACATTTTTTCAGCTTATAGGTCTGTATTATCGAGCTTCAGTTGAAACAAGAACTTTTTTAACTTCATCTACAACTTTGACACAAAACTGACAAGTCTTGTTTTATTTTTATTTTGTAATAAAGGAACACATAAAATCTGATTTAGTCATGTGTTTGTCACACATTTTCAACATAGGATGTTGCTCGTCCAGGTGATCTTTCCCTTCCAGAACAATGATGTTTTAGAGAAACAGACTTGATCATAAAATACAAAACTGTTAAAAGACACTTTTGTAGTATAGTTCAAAATTTCCTCATTGTTTCTAGGACCTCTGTTTTATCATCAAAGTTGAATTGTTTCATAATCTCTTCAGAGTGGAACTTACCGCATGGTGTCGGAGGAGGAGCAGGCTCTCAGGGCCAAGCTGGAGCGTCTCACTGTCAAGGACCACGGTCCAGTGTTTGGACCTTGCACCAGCCTGCCAGACCACACCAAGCAGAAGGTAGCCACATCTGTTTCCTCACTGAGGAAACACAGGTCAGACTTTGTGGACAGAACAGCTGTTCATAAAGCTGCATGATGTTCAGAACACACAAAACATTTCACGAGGAACGATGAGGACGTGCGGTTATTGTTCAAATAGTGGTAGATTAGTAGAACAAATGTTTGCTTTAACAAGTGCAACAAAGGTTTGAGAGTTTCAAACAGTCCAGATGTGAAAAGTCGTTTCCACAGCACGTATACCTTTTGCAGAAATAAAATAGTGCATTTGAAGGTCTCACAAGTCAGAAAAATACTTTAAGGCTAAAACTTGGAGATTACTTGTGGTTAAACAGACACTGGTCAGAGAATAGTCCAAGCAGAACCAAAACAGATTATTTCAAAAATGCTTCCCAAGTTTCATAGTATTTTGTTTTACAGATTTTAAAAACACCACCTTTTGTTTTGGCTCTGTTGACAAGCTGTTAGTTGTCTGTCCCGTCAAAATAACCTGTTTTAAGATAAGGTCCAACTATATAATTATACCTGACTCAAATGCATAGACTGGGTTCTGAAGGAACGTTCTGTAAATAATTATGGGTAGTTAGTACAGTCTCTTCTGTGTGGAGGAAAGGCTAGAGAAGGTGAGCCTGCTGGTTCAGAACCAACCATTATATCAAAACTTCTTCCACTTTGCATGGTCAATAGTCCCCATCTTTACTCTAGATCAGTGATTCCCAATAAGGGCATATTACAGGGGGTATGTGAAAAAATTTCCCAGGTATGTAAAAAAAATAGGACCGGGATATGTAGGGCCCTACGATTTCTGCAATGCGGAAAATACAGATGGAATCATGGAATTTACACAAAATAGAATCCAGTATAAAACATGAAATCTCACAAAATTTGCTTATTTGGGCAAGTTTCTGGTGTATTTTTGGACGCTGCTGCTTCCTGCACCTGCCATTACTTGGTTTATTTATTTAATTACTTATTCACTTTCAAAGCAACGTTTTTGTCTTTGTTTAATTTGAGTTGAAAAGAATAAATTGCCTGAGAATTAAACATTCCAGGGGGTTAAATAAATTATTTTCATTTAATAATCAGTTGTTGTACATTATAGTTTTGGAAAATTATCATTATGTTTGACAGAGGGGGTACTTGTGGTATGACAAAATGGCTCAGGTGGCACACAAGTCTGAAAAGGTTGGGAACCACTGCTCTAAATCAGTGTTTTTCAAAGAGAGGGCCACTAGGGGGTGTTGGTAGGCATCAGAATGCTGGAGGGAAAATAATAAAAAATAAATATAAGAAATGTTTTAAATCATTATCAGGAAATCAATAAGTTTTCCAATCATTATTTTAAAATCTAATTCATGATAATAAACTGAAATGTTATTTTAAAATGTTTGTTTTTTTTTCTGTTCTAATCAACAGTTTATTGATAAGTTGTTGTTTTTTTCAGTGTGAATTTAACAGAGTGTAACCTATGCGTGTTGGGAATAGACCATAGATGGTGCTGAATGTATCAGTTCTACTGATCAGCGGGTCAATAAGGCCAAATGATTACTCAGTTTCTGACAGACTGACACATTCAGCAGCCTCAGGACCATCACTCAGCACATATACACAATAAGTTGGTTGGTTGAGAAAACCATGACAAACTAAACAAACTGCATCATGCTACAGTGTAGCACTTTAATATTAGGTAATGTCATGTGCTTTAATGCTGGTATGTCGATTTTGAAAGAGGTTTGTCTCAGAAGCCTGAAAAATGATATAAACAGGTCCTCATTTGTTGAGTCAATACCCTGAAAAACACTTTTCACCTTGTTTCCATACACCGGGCTCTGTGACTGATGTCAGGGCTGACAAGGTGCTAATCATTGATATTTATTTGACAAAACATCTCTTATACCGTACGTTCTTGTTTGACTCCTCCCTGAAGGCCAAGGATGAGCTGAACGAGACAGATGAGAACCGCGTGGCTGCAGTGAAGGAGCTGCGAGCGATGATTAAAGAAAAGGCCGATGCAGGAGACGACCTGGCCAAAGGTGTGCAGGACACCTTTGGGGAGAAACCAGACAGTTTGATGATCCGCTTCATTCGTGCCAGGAAGTACGACGTGGTCAGAGCCTTCGACCTCATGAAGGGTGAAGATGACTTGGGATTTACTAACAACATATTTTTTCATCTGAATATAAAACCATTGTTGCAAAAGCCTGAATCCATATACATGAACTGGATCCATATGATTGAACTGGATCCATATGATTGAACTGGATCTACATACATGAACTGGATCCATATACATGAATTGGATCCATATACATGAACTGGATCCATATGATTGAACTGGATCTATATACATGAAGTGGATCCATATGCATGAAATGGATCCATATGATTGAACTGGATCTATATACATGAAGTGGATCCATATGCATGAAATGGATCCATATGCATGAAATGGATCCTTATGATTGAACTGGATCTATATACATGAACTGGATCCGTATGATTGAACTGGATCCATATGATTGAACTGGATCTATATACATGAACTGGATCTGTATGATTGAACTGGATCCATATACATGAACTGGATCCATATAATTGAACTGGATCCATATGATGGAACTGGATCCATGTAATTGAACTGGATCCATATGATTGAACTGAATCCATATGATTGAACTGGAGCCATATAATTTAATTGGATCCATAACTGAACTGGATCCATATAATTGAACTGGATCCATATAACTGAACTGGATCTATGTAATTGAACTGGATCCATATAACTGAACTGGATCCATTTGATTGAACTGGATCCATATAACTGAACTGGATCTATGTAATTGAACTGGATCTATATAACTGAACTGGATCCATATAATTGAACCAGTTCCATATAATTGAACTGGATCCATATAACTGAACTGGATCCATATAACTGAACTGGATCCACATAACTGAACCAGATCCATATAACTGAACTGTAGTGACATGGAAAACAATATGTTCAAAGCAAAACCAACAATTTGACTGGTGTAAATTTGTACAACTCATTTCAAAACAAAGACCTAACAGGCCTGATCTGATCTTCCTTTGCCTCTCTTCAGGATATGTGCGTTTCAGGAGGGATTACCCCGAGTTGTTCGAGAACCTGACCCCGGAGGCCGTACGCAGCACCATCGAGGCTGGTTACCCCGGCATCCTGCACAGCAGAGACAAATATGGCCGTGTGGTTCTGCTCTTCAACATCGAAAACTGGGACTACGAAGAGATCACCTTTGATGAGGTGGGGTTTCATTTTCAATTTGAAAGAGGAAGACAGAATCCACATTTGAAGGTTTAGTGTAACTGTGGTAGTGACAAGCCCTGGTTGTGTGTTTAGATTTTGCGTGCTTATTGCGTGATCCTGGAGAAGCTGCTGGAGAACGAGGAGACTCAGATCAATGGATTCTGCATCATTGAGAATTTCAAAGGCTTCACGATGCAGCAAGCTTCGGGAATCAAACCCACCGAGCTCAAGAAGATGGTGGACATGCTGCAGGTGAGAAGTCATTCATAACCTTATGCTAAGCTGAGAGTAAAAAGACTGAGGTAACAAAGTCAAGTTGTGTTTGCTGAAGAGGGAATCAAATAGGAAGAAAAAGAGTCTCATATTGTACCGTTTGTCTAATTTCTACCATACCATCATATGTTTTTTGTCACCCCCCAGGATTCGTTTCCTGCTCGTTTCAAAGCTGTGCACTTCATCCACCAGCCTTGGTACTTCACCACCACCTACAATGTGGTCAAACCCCTCATGAAGAGCAAGCTGCTGGAGAGAGTGAGTCAGACTCATTCAGTTTAAAATAAATCAAATTAGAAGGATTGTTTCACATCATCGAGAGCAGTAGTCCCCAGTCCTGGTCCTCGAGGGCCACTATCATGCATGTTTTGTTCCTCTGCTTTGACACCAGATTTGAATGAATGATTGGTTAGCAGGCCTCTGCAGGACTTGAAGTCATGCTGGAGAGCAGAGTGTTTGTGAAGACTGAAAAGTTTAAATTGTTTCAGACTTGCATCCCCACAGAAACAGCACCCCAACACTGTATGTTTTTAAAGGGTTCTAGAGTATGTATTAAATGCAACCCTTAAATTTGTACAGACAGTAAAAATGCAACATTTGAAAATGATGTCACAGTCTCACCTCTAATCTAACCTACAGCATGAGGGCGTCCTCTGTGCATTTCTCACTTAGTGGCCGTGTCTTAATTCAGTAGTTACAACCTCCAGAGTGCAGATTTGTAGGCCTTCACGGCTGACGATATCCGTTGCACCGTCATTAATTTGTACAGAAAAATATTTTTTTTACTTTATTTGTAATTGACAGGAAAAAGAAAGAAAGCGACTGAGTTTGGAAAGTCATCACAGACCAAAGAATTCATTGTATAAGAACTTAGCTGATGAATTAAGGCTGCGAAGTGATGTTAAACAATGAATATGAAGAGTGGAATTAAACTGAATGGGCTTTTGTGCTTAGCTAGAGCTAAACCTGAATTATTAATGCCTTTTGTGTTATTATGTGTCACACAAACATACATCCTTCAAAGAATAGACTGTCTCATTTAACAGCCGTTGTATTCAGAATACCCGGACTGCAAGGGGCGTGGCCTCCATAGGCTATGGTCTATGTGGCTGCAACCTATGAACTAAAACATATGTGCTCCATCATGTGCACTTTTTCCTGTTGTTGGTGTTTTCTATTGGCAGTGCCACATACAGGCCTGGCATGATTACCACAACCTTTTATGAGGTTTGTGTTTCTGTGTGGATGTCGAGAAACAATGCTGTGTTTTTAGAAATGACAAATGAAAACATTACTTTGGTAAAATTATGTTTCCTGTGAAACAGACCTAAAGCAGGAGCTTAAAAAACATAAACACAGTTAAAGGCCACAGAATCAATGAGTGAAAACAAAAAACATAAAGGCCAACCGTACTAAATGGTTATGGGGACTGTAAAGCAGTTGTTGTGGATCTGAAACAAGATTTTCCAAATAGGACAAAAAGAAATGACCTGAAATGATCAGACATTAAGTTTCCATGTAAAAATGAGTAAAAGTAGTTAATAACAGTAATCTAAGTTGGAATTTTTAGAAAATAAAATTGGTTTAGAATAAGACAAGAGGCTTCTGTTAGTTTGTGTTGGTTGAAATGGTTTGTTGTACATCAAATGTTCCTACCTGACTCACAATCACCAATGACTTCTGTTTGTGCTGCAGGTGTTTGTTCATGGAGATGAGCTGGAAAACTACTACAAGGAGTTTGACCCTGAGATTCTTCCATCTGAGTTCGACGGAAAAGGTTCCAAGTATGACGGCAAGGCTACAGCGGCCAAGCTGTTTGATTAAACATCCTCAGTCCCAGTTTCAACGGGTCGAAGCAGCGTTAAATATTAAAAACCTTATCGACTCTGGAGAATCAAAGACCGATCTAGCTGAAGTTGTAGAAACTGAAGTTTTGAATAAAAATATGAGAATGTATTTTCCAGAAGTCCTGCGAAAGCCCCTTTTATGCAGGAGTAAACAGTTTTTGACTTGAAGTTATTTCACTTTGCAAAACAATTTGGACTTTATCCAAGTCATTGAGTTTGTTTCTGTTTTGTTTTCTTATAAATATGACCATCAGAGGGAAAAAAATTCCCCCATATTCATCAATTCCTGACAGTTTTCTAAACCTTCGTGGCTTTTAGAACTGACTTTTTGAACGTTATCATCCAAGAAACCATTATTTTCACTTTCACGGGTCTTGAAACAAGTTGGACATTTACCACAATTAACATTTAAACACTCATTGTGTTAAATTTCTTATTTTTGCCCATTACACCAACGTAAACCAGGAAAAAAAGAACATTAGTGCTCTACACAAGCAAATGCAAACATAGACAGAGGTTATTCTTACAGCAGCTTCCTTTAATCCACTGACTCATCACCACAAGAGCTTTGAGTTTCCTGAAAAGTCACCAACGCAGAGAAGTTGTCAAAACACAATGTGACGCAAATGTAACAAAAATATACACAACTCAGACATTGGTGGAGTAGGGGTCCAAGGTTGTGGAAGATGTTTTACACATCAGATTAACAGAAACCATTAACTGCCCTGGAGGTAGACATTAATGTAAAAACACTTTGTTCAGAAAATAAAAATATTCGGATTCATCAAACTGTGCTCTCATGTTACAGTAAGCATTTAATATGTCTCAATGAACGTGGATCTGTGTGTCCTTTTTGATACACCCGACATGTGTGTGAAACCTGGCACACAACGTTGATATTTGAGGCTCCAGAACATTAGACCTTACTGATCACGGCCTTTTGGTTTTCTCTCCTCAATGAAAACAAAAACAAAAACGTGAAAACCAGCTTACGGACTCTCGGAACTGTGAAGAACAAGAGTATTTGCTCTGATGAAACCAAGTCTGAACTGTTTGGCTTCAGATTTCAATATCTTGTCTGGAGGAAACCAGGCACCACTCATAACCTGCCCAACACTTCATCATGCTGCTTAGTGGTTCTTAGTGACAGGGACTGGGAGACTGGTCAGGGTTGAAAGAACTCTGATTTGAGCAAAGTTCAGAAATCCTTTGTGAAAACCTGAGCTCAGAAATAACAACGGCACAAAAAGAAGACAAGATCGGAGCAACTTAGCGACAACTCTGTGAATGTCTTTGAGTGGCCAGAGCTGTGACTTGAATGGAACCATTTTTAGGTCTCTTAATGGTATCCAACCATACTGAGCTTGAGGATTTGTGTGACAGTGGCTCAGGAGGTAGGAGAGTTATACTGTTAACCAGGCGGTTGCCAGCTCAAACCCCTGCTCCATCCATCTGTTGTTGACCTTGGACAAGACACTTCACCCTCCTCGACTGCTGGTGGTGGTCAGAGGGTCCGGTTCATGGCAGCCTCACCTCTGTCAGTCTTAACTTACCACCATCAGTGTGTGAATGTGTAGATTGCAGTGTGAAGCACTTGAACGTGATAAGGTGTTATATAACTTCATCCCACTTAAAGAAGAATGACAGCACCCCCCCCACACCCACCCCTGTCCAGGCATCACAAAACTTGTATCAAACCAAGTCTTTACTGAACTGTAGCTTAAAGCTGAAAAATAACCCATTTACAAAAACTGAATGCCTTCTGATTATTTTCTGAACACACCAACTTATAATAAATTTAACATCGCCTCATTTTTTAAATTATTTTTTGGTCATCTTTGGGTGTATTTTACTTAAACTTGTTTTAACACTGGTGGGCCCCAGCTTTCTCACCCCCACACCCATCCTGTTTTGTCCCTACTGGATTTAATAGCTTCTGTCTATTTCTGTTTTAGAGCACTCTTTTAGGATGCATTATCATAGGTTTCAGTCATTGTGCAAGTGTACGCACCAATAAAAATGTTTAAAAAAAGCAAAACTGTACAATAAATTGTATATAAATACATGTTTTACTCGTTTTATTCTACAAACAAATTCAAGCACACACCCCTGAAGACAGAAAACAGGAGTGTGAACAGAAACTTTTGTTTATGGCTTGTCAAAACAAAGGAAATATGATCAGGTTAAAAATACATACTGACGCATGTTGTGAAAGAGATAAAATCTGTTAAAGTGCCAGAAAAAAAAAAACAAGGCGATCAGTACATACAGTATATGTGCAGAGTGAAGTGGTGAGCATGTTGCAGGATGTTTTTTTTTTTTTTTTTTACCTTTGCAAGGTTCAACAGTTTATTAATGAGATACATAAATATAAGATCATATTTTGCTGACTTTACTTCACAAATTTGTTGGAGGCTATGCTTATACTGCACAAATTTTGTCATTGTATGGGTACACACAATGATGACAATCCAAAGAAAAGAGCAGAAAATGCTCAGAAAACTGTAGAATTTTTATTTATAATAGATAGAAATCTGCATGTAAAATGAATCTCTTATCATTCAGTCTTTTTTAATGGAATATTGTGGCTTAAACAACAAAACTCTCCTTGTTTCTGATAATATGAACTCCAAACATGTGAAACATAAAAAGCAGAATTAAGAATCACCCCACCTAACAATTTTACTCTTATGCCCAACCTTCATTAAGCTTGAATAAATGCCACACATATATACACAGAATTGTTTTTTTTTAAATTAAGACAAAAGTTCACACCTGGAAGTCCACATCTGGACCTCTCGTTATAATTTATCTGTGCACCTTTTGTTCCCCTCAGCCCTTTAAATCTATCTTTTCTGCATACCCCTTGTCTTGTAGAGCTGTAGCAGGACATTTAGTGCAGGAATAATACACCATGTAAACAGCAACATGTAGAAATTCAAGACACCTGACTTCTCAGCAATAAATGTAAAAGAGACATTTGTTAAGTGCAAGTTTTAAAAGGCATTAAGGAGGAGATATCGGAATGGTAGAAAGTGACAAAGATCAGTGCAATGTCTGCATTACCATGTTAAAAAAGTATTTGCATAAAGTGCTCATACAGTTTTATCAATTCTTTACTCTCTTGAAATAAAATTCCTCACTTGGACAAATAATATCTAAGTAAATTTGAATAAAAAAGTAAAAAAAAAATATTTATATATAAATTAGGAATTCTGAAAACAATCACCAGTTTAAATAATAAAACAAATCCATGGCTGCCCGTGAATGTAGTTCTTTGCAGAAACCTAAACCTGTTATCCACACAAAAGATATTTCAGATCTGTAGCAGTGAGGTTCTGGTGAAAAGTTACAAACATTTAATCCAAACCTCAGTCTTACCCAATGGCTCTTTAAAACAGCCTCAGTCTGGATGAACAGACTTCATGCTACAGGCTCTTTTAGAAAAATGTTCTATGAAATGGTCCCACAAAACCAGAGCCTTTACGCTGCCTCTGGCCGTTCAAAAATCATTCATGTGGTCGGCCACATCCCGCAGAGACGTGAGCTTTCAGAGATGAAGCACACATTTAATGTGTGACGGACGTCTCTTTTGTTGTTTTTAAAACAAATGACCTCAGTTTAGCAATCCTCTTCAACATTTCTTTAGCTAAATACCAAGCTACAGTGCATCATCACTGATATGCCAGTTGATAAAAACATCTGTTGGTTGTTTGATTCCTTCCTACATTATTATTTGCTAACATTCAGGCATCAGTCCTGTCAAACTTAAACTTTGTTTCTCCAAAATGAGTTTTTTTAAATTGCCATCTCCAACAAGTAAGATATTAATTGTTCAGACCTTCCAGAGAACCCCCCCTCTTTAAAAAATATTAACTCTTCCTTTAAGGCACTTTGATGAGTCCAGTTTCTGAGATTTCCCACATGGTTAACATTAAATATAAATACTGGAGCATTCATCCACCTAGCTGAACAAACATTTTAACAGAGCCCTTTGAAAAAGCATAGATGTGTAAGGTAACACACTGAAATATTAAATCACTTGTCTGTTAAAATGGAAGCCACAGCAGACTGTAAAACACCAGCAGAGGGCGAACTACCACGTTACATCAGAGATTAAGTTAGAACAATAAACAAGTGAAATGTGCAGAAGTGTACAAATAGCTGAAGAACATGTGCTTTTCAGTCTGTGTGTGTTTGGCCCTGAAGGTGTGTGTGAGTGTGACCCACTAAGAGTTCATTATCTCGTTGCCTCTTGTCTGGCAGACACGCCCGTCTTCTCCCACTGGCAAATGGCATTGGCGTACTCCACGATGGTCTTGTCCATCCAGGTGAGGGGCTGCGGGAAAAGCCCGTCTCCTTCAAAGAAGCCCATGTGTCCTCCGTGTTGGGTCAGGGCAAACATTATGTTGGCCATCTTATCTAAAGAGTACAACAGACAGGAAGGAATGTGAGGTTTCAACTCGCCAAACACGGTTCAAAGCATCCCGACAGACATTCATTTTAATTTACAGGTTTGAGTTTACAGGATTCATCACATGATTCTCATTGGCCCCCACATGGCCAGCCTATTAAACATTTCTGAAGGCACAGTGATATATTTCAAGTGTTACTGCTATTTTTATAACTTAGAGCTAAAGAAAACCTGAATTTCCGTTTCAATTCCTCAGAAAACTGAACTATTGCATAAGACCAGCAGATTCACAAGGTGTGGACTGTGGCTGGTGTCAGTGCAACACACAGATGTATCCAGGGCTACAAACGTTGCCTTTTCTTGTGTCAAGCCGCTCCAGAGATAAAGTCAGAAGCATCTTACCTGAGCTAAGAATAAAAAAAGGACTGGACTGTGGCTCAAGGGTCCAATGTCCTCTTTTAAGATGAAAATATATTTTGCACTTCATTTGGAAATCAATGTCCCAGAGTCTGGAGGAAGAGTGGAAGCACAGAATCCAAGCTGCAAGCTTTAGGGAGAAACTGAATGTGTTTTCCAGAAAGACTTGGTACCTGTCCACCCTTGCAAAAATACCAACATTTGCTTTGCTCATGGTACCACTGAGCTTGATTGGCCAGCAAAGCCCACAGAGATTCTATGGAGTGTTTTAAGAGGAAGATGAGAAATATCAGACCCATGAGCTGAAGGTCAACATCAAAACAACCTGAGATCCCAGAACACCTCTGCAGGTCCACCAGCTGATGGCCTCCATGCCACCTGGTGCAGCCAAAACCAAGTACTGAGTGCATTCACTGTACAGTACATGTACAAATTATGTAGTAGGACAAGATTGTTTGTAATAATTATTTGTTATATTGGTCTTATGCAAGTTTTTAAACTCTACTACACAGAAGAAACACCAGTCAAAGTTTAAACCAGAATCAAAAAGTTTAATTTTAAAATGACTGAACAGGCATTTGATATCTTTAATGTTTTTATAAGTAATTGGAGTTTAAGTTT
This sequence comes from Austrofundulus limnaeus, assembly GCF_001266775.1. NCBI lineage: Eukaryota > Metazoa > Chordata > Actinopteri > Cyprinodontiformes > Rivulidae > Austrofundulus > Austrofundulus limnaeus. The sequence goes on along the minus strand of NW_013952856.1, from coordinate 188,924 downwards.
AATGATGCTATATCTATTAGTATTCTATATTTAATGAGTTTCATTTTTTAAATTGAATTATTGAAATAAACAAACTTCTCTGTAACATTACCGTTATCAGTTGAGCAGTACCTGTGGTAGATAACCACTCTTGAGTTAGTTCCTCTTTCAGAAGAATCAGTAAATGTTTGTTTTTCTGACTAAGACTCAAGGCTTTATAAAAAAAACGCGCACTTAAGTATTCACAGGTAAGTTGTCTTGTACCATCATCGTTCTTAAAATGAGCTGTTAAAAAGTGATCAGTTAGTAAATATACTCAAAAATACTGAAAGAAAAGCCAAAGCAATGTAATGTGTATCATTGTATCACATGTTCTCTTCACAGAAACAGTAAATCTCTGGAAAATTACTCAAATTTGAGGTCAAACTCTATAAAAATATATATTTTTAAAATCTCATCATCACACAGAACATAAGCCATGTGAGGTTTTGTCAGTAATTCTATGATTACGATGTCCCAAAATGCTTCTGCTTGTTGTGGCAGTTTAACTAAACGTGACCAAGACTTCCTGTGCAACAGGTTTAGTTTCTCTTGTGATCATATCACTCGTGCACTGTCAGTTCTTATTTCTGTGTAAAGATAATGTTAAAACAGGTCTGCCCTCTTAGTGTTCATAATGTTCTATTGAACTTGATTCATTGAGGTTCACTTGCTCCTTGACTCTGGTTTAATGACCTCAAATCTCTGAGGAAACTATCTAGTTTAATGAACCACTATAATCACCAGCTAAATACTAATTATCACTGAAGATAAAGCAGCAACAATGATTTTATTTCTCTCTCTCTCTCTCTCTCTGTGTGTGTGTGTGTGTGTGTGTGTGTGTGTGTGTGTG
>NW_013952856.1:181538-186543 GCF_001266775.1 Austrofundulus limnaeus | reverse complement strand
GGAATTTACGCAGCTCATTTACACACTTTTCCTGAAGATAGAAGAGTTTGTTGAATCTGACGTGACATGTTCGTACGAAGGGTTCGTACGAACAAAAGTAAGAGAAATTTTGGATAAGAATACGAACATGTTCTTGCATGAGGCCCATTGTTCCTGCTCCGCTTCATAAGCTGTAATCCCTCCACCACAGACCCCACCACAGCCAGTAGCACATGCAAAATCCTCATTTAATTAGGGGGTTCCACACCACTTTTGCAACTGTTATCATTTGTGCACACAATCTTAATAGATCACCTGCACCACGCCCACTTGCGTTATTATTATTTTTTTTAGTTTGCACATACAATTTAGTGCTTGATATTTGGGATTTTAGTAAATCAGGCACTTTGGATGTTACACATTGCCTAATTTTTACAACTTTGGCATTAAAGTTTCAGTAAGCAACTTCAATAAAAAATGTATTTTTTACGTATTTGTTAAAACTGTCACCATTTTCTGACAGTAGAATATGAGGATTTCAGCCCACCTAAACTGCGCCCCACGTTGGTCACATCCTACATGGGCCGTAGGCCGCCAATATAGGATGCATAAACAGCTGTGAAATGAGACAGTCTATGGAAGATGACCAGGCGCTGTCACGTTACCATGTTAATACGTTTGATCTCACATGCCTTCAGTTGTCTTTTCACAGTAATACTTCACTAAATTCAGTGTTATTATAAACATACTAATAAGTATAGCTCCAGTGTCAGTTTTTGTAATTGTAATTTATTTAACAAGCTGCATCAGCTAAATTGCTAAACATACATTTAAAAACAAATTATTGTCCACTGGGTGGATTTTAATAAAACTCTCAGAAACTAATTACTGGATGTACATCTAAAATTCATCAACACCTGGAGTCAACTCAGTTTAAGATGGCAGTCACACAGAGTCAACCTTAGTTAACACAAAATCAGCTTTAGCTGCTAATTTTACAGATTGTGAGCGGCATTTGGTGCAATATTAGCTGAGAGTGACCCACAAGACACACATTGAGCTGTAACTGTTCCTTCTCAGCATAAAATGATCTTAGTCTAAAACTGGCATGAAAGGTGCCGTGTGATGAACATTCCCTCAAGAAATACTACAACTTTGACATTTTTTACCAAACAGGAGTTAAACTCTGATGCTATTAAACATTCTTGTTCAAACAGCTGCCTGCTGTCGAGAGTGAAGATGATTTGCCTAAAGAAACTAGATGAAAAGCACTGATCAGGATGGTAATTATTCATGTCTTTGCAGTTAAAACTGACACCTTCATGTCACACCCTGTTACTTGATCCACCACTTTAAAAAATTTATTAAATCCCAGAATCTTGAGAGCTGCTTTAAGAAAAATCCTAAAATACATTCGGAGAAACCCAACCCCGACTCACTGCTGCTGGCTTATCACTTTTGCAGGCTACTAATGTGCCCACGTAGCAAACAGTGTGTGTTGGAGTTGTGTTTCATGTCAGCAGCAACCCAGCTCAATATGCACCACTTGTTGGTTGGACTCCATACTGTACTTAGAAAAAACATGACTGCCCATAATCATGTAAGCGTGAAATGTGCAAAGTGTATGTGTAGAAGAGATAAATAAGTTACTCATTAACAGTTTATTGTCCATGTTTTACAGTGACAAAGCGCTCTGTGTGCAGGAAAAGAACCAAGAATTAACATCAAGCTAGGTGCTAATCCTGAAAAATCAAACCAGTACAGTCATGTTCTCGTCTCAACTTCTTAAACCTGCAAACTACTGGAGCACACCTATTACATTTTGGCAGTGGTGGGTGCACAGTTCCCCTAAAGCACTAATAGGGGAACTAATTTCCTGATTAGTGCTTTACGGCTTTTGCTAGTTTTAAATGCATTATTGGATTAACACTTGCTAAATTTATGGGCTAAATTTAAAAGCACGAACTGAGGTCTTTAAATATTATTGATCACAGTTGAGGGTGAAAGCTGTCATACATTTTCTTCATATGTGTGTATCTACAAGGTCAGGTGTCAAACTCAAGGCCCACGGGCCAAATGTGGCCTGCGGGTGACTCCCATTTGGTCCACCAAAGGCACTAAGTGACAACATTCTGCACACAGTAAATATTGTCTCGTGTTGACTGTGAAGAATATTTCATGTTATTACATTAGTGTTTTAGAATTAGCTTTTGCTAAAATTTTCAGTGCGTTAGTGCTTTAGATTTAGGGGACCTACATATTTGAGTTAGTGCTTTAGGGTTAGTGCAACTAATATTTAGATTTTGTACCCACCACTGCATTTTGGTTACACAATTTCGGATTTCCTGCTCCTTCCAAAGCTTTAGGAACACCCATACAAACTAAATGAATAAAAACATGCTGCTCAGTCAGGAACATTATGACTATTGGCAGCAGTAGACTGTATGGTGTAGAGCAGTGGTTCCCAAACTTTTTGTCTTCTGACCCACAAAATATCCATGGCAAAAACTTGTGACCCCAAATATTACTGGTCTGAGTACATGAACTTCGTTAATAACCCTAAAAACACAGACTTTTTGACAATCCAAACCATGTATACACAAATATAAATACTTATTTATACTTATTTTGTGTTTTTGTAATAAATATAGGGAAATATTACATCAGAAATTATTTTATCACCCTTTAAATTAATTTCTGGAGATTATCCAAGGTGCTTCATGACCCATAATTGGGTCCCAAGCCCAACTTTGGGAACCAAAGTGCAGTGGTTCCCAAACTTTTCAGCTTTTGACCCACTAAATAACAGTAGCAGAGACCTGTGCCACCAACTATTTTTGGATGATAAACATTTGTATCAGGTCAACAAAACAGGGCATAGTAACAATATTTTTATACTACATTTATCCATTTTAAATATACCAACCTCACTCCTAACAACTAAGGAAAAATGTAATTAATTCAGAGAAACTTTTCAGGACCCCACCTTGATGTTTCAGGACCCCACTTTGGGTCCCGACCCCAACTTTGGGAAGCACTGGTGTAGAGGACATTCGCTAAAACTTGTAAAAGACGCCTACACGTACAACTAAAGGAATTTGGCAAAACAAATGTGAAAACCCAGCCCTGTTTGGAGCTCTGCACCACAGAAGAAACACCAGTCAAAGTTTAAACCAGAAACAGAAAGTTGAACTTTAAAAATTTACATTACAGTCTATATAATAACAGTGACTAAAATTAATCAGTTTACCTAATTTCAGCATGGACTATTTCACAGATACCGTTTAGCGCTGTCTACTGGAAACAGCATACAATGGTTTGTACGATTGTTTGGGGGAAACTGAAAGAAAAGTCAAGTTCTCAAACTTTAAAATTTGGATTGTTGTACATTTTAAAGTGTTTCTTTTGGTTTGTGATGTACCAACTTCTAATCAGAAAAAGAACAAACTCATCCAGAACTTTTACACTCCTTAAATGTTGGGACTACTGCCTAAAATAGCAATCTGGGGAAGGAAAATAGAGGTAAGGTTATACTGCTGTGCAATAATTTCACTCTAAATACAATGTAATAATTACTATAGTATCTCACAATATCAAATCTAATGCCAGAGAAAATCCCAGTAAACAGTAATCATATTAACAGAATTACACGTGGGGCTGGATGATAAACATATAATCTATAATTTATTAAATGCTGAGTGTAAAGCATCCTTTTTGGCCATACATAAACTCTGGCATAAATATTAATTCAAATGCGTTTTTGTTTTAACGGTGGTAAATGCATTTATTACTGTGATCTATAGCCTTCTGCGTGGTGTATATTATTGTTAATAAAATAAAGCGTACACCATTAACTAGATGTGGTCAAGTTTTAAAACGGTCCATAGCTTTATTTGTAATATGTGGTCAAAATGATCTGTAGTTGGGAAACATAAACTGTGGCCAAGATCGCTGTAACAACATATTTAGTGCAAAATCTAGACCTAGTGGCGACAATCTTGTGTTTTCATTATTTTTTATATTCCAACTTATTTTCATGTATCTGCGATCATTGTTGTAAATATACACAAGTAATACACAGCACAGCGATCTTCACAACCTATTTTCACAGTCATTCAATTCACACACCGGCACCGGATGCCTTAAACTGGACCATAATGCTTTGCACCAGGCAAAGATGGCAGTATCCATGAAATAGTCTAAGGAAGTATTGCTAAAAGTGCTCTGTGAGGTCAGCGGCCAAGGCAGTCTGTTTTTGCACCACCTCTGTTATTCTGCGCCGTTTTCCCTCCATCTCCTGCCAAACATGCTTTTCTTCACCTTTGCTCTCACACGGTTTGCAGAACAGCAATTATTGTCTCAGATCTATAACATCTAAAAGTTACATACAGTATCTGTGGTGTTGCAATTTTGTTTACTTTCTTAAGAGTTCCCAGTGTCATTAGTAAATACAGACCAAGAAATTCACAGTAATTTTCCCTCAGTGGCAATTTCCTGTAAACTACTGACTCAGTACAAGACGGCAAACGGAAGCCAGGTGAGCATTTACACACTAGGGTTGGGCAATATTGGCAAAAAAATTAATCATGATTAATTGTGGTATTTAGCCGATTACAATTAATTTGACAATTAATCCCCTGGAGTCCCTGGACACCTTTATGACCTTATTGGTCATTTGTCAGTGTCAAATGACCAATTAAGTGGAAAAGATTTGCTCTTCACACAAATCTGTTCCAAACAGTGTCAAAATTACAGACTTCAGGCTATATATCAAATTTTAAATTGTGTTGATAGATAAATAAATTACAGAACTTTATTTTTTATTCATCATATTTGAAGCGGAGAGGAGCAGCGAGCAGACTCTGCCTGGTGGCATTAATGGTATTAATCGTCAAGTGCCAAAAAGTAATCGATTAATGTTTTTTTGACGATAATTGCACACGATACGATTATGCCCAACCCTATCTCACACACACACACACACACACACACACACACACACACACACACACACACACACACACAC
>NW_013952856.1:170400-181438 GCF_001266775.1 Austrofundulus limnaeus | reverse complement strand
CACACACACACACACACACACACACACACACACACACGGTGCAGCAGCTAAGGATCACATAGCCCTAAAAAATTCAACAAGACTGTCTGGGCTGAATGGTGTTGAGCAGTGAGCTGCAACAAGACTTCATCAACACTTAAGACTGAGTCCAGAGAGCAACCAGTCCTTCCATTACACGCTGGCTGGGTTAGAACCACTAAAAGGACATTTTTGTTTGTTGTAAAATATTAAATAAAAATCATGTTTCACTTACCGCTTAGTTTAAAACTATCAGTAAAATTTACACTGAACACATGTATCCTGTCTGAGATCTGCATTATCAACTGTCCAGTTTCTGAATAATACGTTATTCAAGAGATTTTAATGAGGTTTAAACAATGTTTGTGTAATTTTTTTTACAAAATGTATAAAATGTACAAAGTTGTAGCCATTTTCTGTTTGCTACTGTTGATAAGCTGTGGTGACCATCTTGAATGACACTGACTCTTCATCCAGTGATTACTTCCTTAGACATTTTAAAATCCAGCTGTTAACATAAAGTCTGACATATTTTATGCTGCTAAATAACCTGAAACAAAACCGTAACTCTCAGCACAAATTTTTAAACATGCAAGATAGATGCAAATCATAGCTGCAACCCTAAAAACAATGGTGACGAGGAAACACATCGTCTCAAAGAGGGAAAAAAAGAACAGTGCTTTTGTATAATTATCACCTTCTCTTACATATTACATAAATATTATGTAATCTTTCCTACCAATTTTTTTATTTAAAAAAAAGATTTAAGGTGTTCTTTGTTCACTGTGTTCAGACAAGCTTAACTAAAAGTGCTGTTTATATGCAAATTAAATCTGATGTCATCATTTCTTTCAAACTGTTTTGGTAACTGATGCTCTGATTTAGGAGGTCGAGCTATTTTCCAGACTTTATGTTAATGATTAGCACCCTCACACAATTTCTTGTTTTCATTTCAAAGATGTAAAGTGCAGTCCAATCGCTAGAAATAGCCTGAATAGCTGCAAAGCTTGTTTACTTTTAGAATTCAGGATTTACAATTTCAGAAACCAAAAGAAATCCAATGAAGTATTCAGCTCCATCTTCCATACATGTCCACAATGTAAAGTCCTCAAGTCCATTTTTTTACTCACTGCATAGAAACTTTGGGAGAAAATTGTATGATTAACCACAAACCTGCAAGTCCACGTGGAATATCTAGAAGAGACTGATGAACAAGTGGATCATCTGCTGAGTTTACCAGGAGGAGGGGTACAGACACCTGGAGGGAAAAGTCAGGTTCAGGCTCTGGTTGTACATATCATCTAAGTTTGGTAGTATTTTGCACTGCTTCACAGCACATTATGAGTAAGACTCAGTTTTAAACTGTCAGTAAGAATCTCAGACACTGACTCTGTTTTTAAGGATAACCCAGACAGAAAATTTTAAAACAACATTTATATTGCATCATATTTCTGCCTGGTGCAGAATGTGAAGACACAGAGACTAAAGAAGAAAGTCCGAGTTATAGAGATAATCTGTTATCTCTGGAGATTAAAGTTTTGTTAAGCCAGCTAACAGGAGGAAACCCTAACTACAGAGTGCTGAACCTTTATGGTCCACTCCTCAGGTCATCAACCAGGATGAGTCAAACGGTGGCAATAAACAAACACATCCATGCTAAATGTTCACAACTGAGCCAGAACAGAACTATGACAGTGACAATATTCCAGAAATGAGCTGGAAGGATTGGTCTCACGTTGTGGATGTAGCGCACGCAGCTCTCCTTCTCGTAGAACTCCCTCAAGGTGCTGTAGCCGTGAAACTTCCTGCAAAGACACACGTGGCATCGGTTAACAGAGAGTTTGGAGCAGACTGCTTCAACTCACATCCCAAACCTAACATCCATCATCACTTCACCTCATTATTCTGTCGTCGAGCTGCATCAGAGAAGTAGCTGCATACAGGCCGTTCAGGTCGGCGTCATTAATGCTGCTGGATGTCGTGCCCAACAAACTGCTTCTGTTAAACAACACTGAGACCTATTAGGGGCTGAAAACCTCATTAAAATTTTGAACTTTTTATAATAAAATGAACTGATGACATTTAATTATTTCAGAATTATGTGGATAATACAGAAGATTTTTGTTTGTCTCTTGTAAGAGCAGAAATGTCTAGAACAGGGGTCTGCAATCTGCGGCTCTGGGGCCACGTGTTGCTCTTTGGTCCCTCTGCAGTGGCTCTTTGAAAATGTGACCAAACATAACTGAATTTTGTTGTTGTTGTTGTGTTTTATCAGGGTTCCCACAGATCTGTAAAAAGGCATTGAATTCATCAATCCAAAAAGAAGACCTTAATTAGCCTTAAAATATTTTAAATAAATCTTTCAGAGGGATTAAAAGTCTTTACACATTATCCATTGGATAATAATAATTCATCTCAAATATTAAAATAATTGGTAACATTTAGTTATCTTTAAATAATTTACAGGATGCCACTTGCAGCTAGTAGTTTTGGGTTAAAACAAACATTTGGGTAAAATTGTCGCTAACTGTTTTTTTTTCTTTCAATTTGTGTTTATTGTGAACTTGATCTTAAATTTCATTTCAAGTGGCATTAAAAGGTCTTAAAAATCTTAAATTGAACTTGAGCTGTATGAACCCTGTTTATACTCACAACAGAAATCAATTTGTATGCAAATATGTGTTCAATACTACTAATACAAAAAGTAAAACACGTTGATTAGCTCATGCTAGCCTGTTGTTTACTTAAACAATCCAACTTCTTTCTACGATCTTTCTCTCAAGTCCATCAGGGTTACGTTTAAAGACCTTTAAGACTACATAATAATAATTAGAGAAAAAATACCTGAATAGTTTAGTTGTACTAGTTTTTTATGAAATTTGATATAAACTTATAGAGGTGTCCCGATACCTGTATCGGTATCGGATCCGATACCAGCATCAAGTACTCGTACTCGTACTCGTAAAAGCCGGCCGATACTCTTAACCGATAYYRCTTTTGTCCCCTTTTTTGTTCCTCCTGTGCTGCGCTGCAGCACAAAGGGTAAACAACAAGCCATACCAGGCGGGGGCGCTAACGCACTGACAAGTTATTTCCGACCGCACCCCCGAATAACAGAAGAAGAACGACGAGAAGAAAAGAAGAAGAAGAAGTAACATATCGGCAGTTTGGAGATATTTTAAGATCGGCACGAGGACACCAAACAAGCAGACTGTCTGCTGTGCTCTGCTAACTGTCGAGGGGAGGAGCGAAAGTTGGATGTTTTAACAGCAGCAATTTGATTCAACATTTGAGGACAAGACATGACAAAGAATTCAAAGAGTTTGCTGCTGCTAGCAGTAGCCTTCATAAACAGCACTATGCTGCAGTTGTTGCAGTAACTTCAATGCTGTTTTTTCTTTCTTGTAGAACAAACTAAGACATAAGCAGAATATGGAAGGAAGTTTGTTGTAAAAGCATTTTATTTTTCCCTCTGGTTCTTCTGAGACTTTGTTTTAGTTGTTCCATTTAAGTTTGAACTGAAATTTACTGCACATTATTACTATTAGTCATTTTTTTAACAGTTTAAGACTGAAGCAGTGTAAACTTCTATAGATGTGCTGCTAAAATTTACATTTTACATTTTAATTTAAATTTGGTAGTTGCATGTTGAGGAAAATGTATAAAAATAACTTATTTTGGTTTTTAATGTATGCAACAGCATTTGTTTTGCAGTATTTGTATTGTTAATACATTCAGAGGGAGTGTGGCCTTATAAAAAAGAGCCTGTTTGAAATAAAATAAATGGTTTCAAAAGTTATGGTGTGATATATATACCAACTTATCTACTTGTCAGAGTTTGCACTACCTTTTTATTGTCAAACATATTTACCCATCAATTTTTGCATGATAATTGCATTTCATTTTCATTCTGTTTAATATTCAACAAGTTGAACAGATAATCCACCCTAACCCCGCTACTTGGTATCGGTATCAGCGAGTACCTAAACTGAAGTACTCGTACTTGTACTCAGTCTTGAAAAAACTGGTATCGGGGCACCCCTAATAAACTATATACAATATTTTTCTTGTTTACATGAATGTTTATTTTCTTTTGTACTGAAGTGATGAAAAATATAATAAATGTCAAAATTCACAATATATTTTTAGTTTTGTGATGTCACCTCCTCCGCCCATAAAGGCTCCTCTTTATCAAACTCGAAAAGGCCTATGAACCACCTCTTGGTAATCACAGTTGTAGCTTGTTTTGTGGCTCTGGATACATTTTATCAGTAAGCCAAGGAGCAGAAATGGCTCTTTTGATTGTAAAAGTTGCAGACCCCTGTAATGTTTGTTGCTTTAGGCTCTGAATGTAATTTTATGTTTCTGTTTTAGAACTGAAACCACCATAAAAATGAGATTAATAACATGTCAATAAATGTGAATATGAAGCTGTAAATGTTTATTATTTACCTGTGTGACAGAATGAGTTGCTTCATTTTCCCTGCCAATACAAAGTTGTAAAGCCTTCGACACTGGTCCCACTGTAGGAATGTTTCCTGAGCCCTAAACACAGAAACGCACCCGTGAACACAAGGTAAAAACAGGAGCAAAATAACTTCAACATACTCAATATGTTATATTTTTTAATGTTTTAATAAACCCAACATGGATGATAGAATATATAAATAGTTACAGTATTTAGGCAATAAAAACAAAGCTCTGCCAGCAGCCAGCCAACCTGAGGGCGCTGTATCCCTGGCAGACGCTAACGCAGCACAGCACTCGTTCCTGGTTGGATCGCTTTTCTCCGAGGAACTTACAGACGATGTTTCCTCCCAGACTGAAGCCCACCACCACCAGCAGAGTCTGGGGGAACGCCTGTCTGATGTGGCCCACCATGGCCCCAAACTCCCACGTACAACCTGGCGACAAGAAAGGCACAATTCACAGGAACGACTAGACTTAAAACATCAAGCTGAATAAAAAGCTGTGCTCTCTGTTTACCGTAGGTGAACATGCGCGGCGAGGTGAGCTCCATGTTAGGCAGAGCTCCCAGGTGGTTCAGGACGGCACAGCGGTAGCCGTGCCGCTGGGAGTAATCCACAAAGGTCCGGATGTAGTTCTGCTCGCTATGGTTTCCAATCCCAGGGCAGATTACCATGGTGATGTCATCTGACATACACACAAAGAGAAGGAACTCAAACACTAAAGCATAAACTGGAGTCACGAGTGCTGGTAAAAGCACATATTTTGTTTGTGTGTGTGTGTGTTCCATTGGTTGTTGTATTGCAGGACATCTTTCCCCTCCTGAGCCAAACAACCACATGGAGCGATGAAAATACAAACCATGCAGAAAACCTTTAGGATGTACATTTCTATGAATAAACCCTGCAACAAACAATTAGCCTCTAACCTCCTGTGATGTGCTTTCCAACAGCTTCAAAGAGGTCAAAGGTTGCTGTTGCGCCGTCCTGCATCGGGAGGAATTTGCGAAGCCCGTGGGGCGTTGGAGTGCTGACACGCCCCAGCTTGCCATACAGGACTGTCTGGATGTGACCACTCTTCCCCCACAGCAGAGGAGGAACGTATCTGATGACAAGCACAACAACCCCACCTTTTAACAAAGATTCCTGGCCATTATTATTTACAAACAGAAAGACACAGAGGTTTCTTAAATCACTTCCTTTTTTTAAATCTAAATACTGACAGACAGATGAAATGCATTTCTTTATTTTAAGATGACCTTTTTTTCCTCCCACAAAATTCCAAAACATCTGACTGGCAAGATACTCGCTTGGAAAAACAAAAGGGTAATTGTTTAACCAGTTCTATTCATGTTATTACCCTTATTGTACTTATTGTAATTAAGTAATACCTCTACCCACTCCTTTGAATGTGTAAATACGTTTCACTCGTTTTTCTTTTGCTTGATTTTGTTACCTCCGCCAAGGAGGATAGGGGAAATTACAGATGTCAAAGTTCTTCACACTTATTTTTCTCACCACGATAGTGTGAATGTTTTATTGAAAATCTAAACTATAATCTTAACGTTTATTTCTTTGGAAACTTTTTTTTTATATGAAACCTTCACTGTATGGGCACAGAACATGTCTGGTTATAATTTGGAATGATATTGTGTTATGACATTGATTCAAAATTATTGTTCCACATGTGTTTTCTGATAAATATGTTGGAATAAATTGACATTTTGATTTCCATCATTTACTTTTAGGCAACATGATGTTACTATATTTAATACTATAGTTAGTATTAAAAGCATTGTATAGGTCAGTTGTCCAAGGGGGATCCTTTTAGCATAATTGACCCTGTGGCCTTGGCGGAGGTTTACGCTCTCCGAGTGCTTTTAGTTTTAATTCATTTTCTTTGTATAAAACTTTATTTTATTTATGCTTTTATTATGGTACATTACATTCAATAAAGTCAAACTAACCAACAAACTAATTAACTAAAAAGTGAAAATGATAGCAAAGAATATTTAGATAATCTAATTAATCAATGTGAATGCTAATTTATTTATATAGCACATGAAAACAACAGAAGTTGGCCAAAGTGTTTCACAATTCAGCCAAATGAACGAAAACAAAGCAACATAAAAACTTTCAAAATAAATCAAATTAATATGCAGAAATACAACATAAAGACATCAGCTCTAAAGGACTCATAAACTCTGCCAGAATCAAATACCAAGAAGTAAATAAGGGTCTTAAGCATAGATTTAAAAGTATTGACCGTCTCAGCGGTCCAAAGAGAAAAAGGTAAACCATGTTGACAATTTTACTTACAGATTTCATACCAGTCCAGATCTGACTGCAGTGTTTCCCCTAGCTATTCTCCAAAGAAGGAGCATCACCGCCACAACAAAGTTGCCCATGCCCCTTTAAAGGTCATGGCAGGTAATTTATTAATTAGGTATATTTTTATTAAATGTCTGTTATGTGTTTGCACATGACCAACTCATTGCAGCCAGAGGAAGATGTTAAAGCTGCCACCCATTGGTACCGTGCCCTGAAATTCACTGGGACGTTTCTAACTAAACTTTAAAACTATTTTAAATGCATCCAGAGACTCATCTTAGCGTACTACAATAATGTAATATTGCACATGTGACAATGGGCTTTAGTTCTAAGAATTAAACAATATTAACACTAAAAGATGGTTATTTATAAGACTAAGATTATAACAAACGTACGTCTACGCTGAACTTTTGGTTGTTTTTTTTTCTGTGTCTACTTTTAAGATTAGACTGAACGCTTTCCTTTTTGATAAATCCTATAGTTAGACTTAGGTTTCCTGAATTATTTTTCATTTCTGCTGCTATAGACTTAGACTGCTGGAGCACAAACTGAGCACATTTCCTCACTCTGCTGTTGTCTTTAGTCTCTCTTCTCTACATTTATTGTTATTATTTCTATCATGTTTTTTCTTTGTCTCTTCCAGAAGAATGTGCACCTGGACCAGTCCCGGACCAGTTCTTCTGTCTTTGTCTGTGTCTCTTTCCTGTCCCTCAACCAGCTGGTCGAGGCAGATGGCCGCCTGTCCTGAGCCTGGTTCTGCTGGAGGTTTCTTCCTGATTAGCAGGGAGTTTTTCCTCTCCACCGTTTGCTCAGGATGGGAGACTGTGATGAAGTGATTCAACGCAGCCTGCTAGTTTCTTCTTTAGATTATTCTTTTTATGTACAGTGCCCTGAGACAATGTATGTTGTGACTTGGCGCTATATAAATAAATAAACTTGAAACTTGAAACTTGAAACTTGTATGAGTGCCAGTTTCAAGTGTCAGGAATTCCTTATAAATATCTATAAATGTTAATTCTACACGAGATTAGAGCAAAACAAACAATGTTTTAGCTATTTGTATGTTCTATTTAGAACCATACTTTGCACTTTGTACTGTACTTTGTCAGGAACTATGTTTTTGTTAGTCATTTTTGTGTTATTTTCTGCAGGATTCTCGTGTTTCCAGTATTTCCCTCTGTAGTTTCTGCTCCTGCCCCGCCCACATGTTCCTAGCAGTCTCCTCATCAGGTGCTTGTTGTTTTGGTTCTTTTCTTCTTTTCTATTTGATTCTTTTTGCTGTTTACCAGCCACTAAATTTTCTTCCTGGCATAGATCCTTGAATTTCCCAGAGTTAAGTCTTTAGTAAATAATCCTGCAGCCACGTCAGCTTTTTATTTTGTAAATAGACAAGTTTACCTTTATCTTCGAGCACCTTGAGTTCCGCCTTTTGGGTTTGCAATCCTCATGAAACCACTACACACTGTGATCAATGCCATTAAATAAATGATTAAATAAGAAAAATAAATTGGAATACCTATCATAACAAACAGAACTGATAATATATGCACATGTTTGCCAGCGCCGCTTTATTTTTATCCGTTTTGGTCAAGCCGCTTCCCGTCCAACATGACCTGAGCAACTTTCAAGTTGCGTCACTAGAACAATAATTAGAATACTCTGTGCTGAAAAATAACCAATCATTTTAAGAATTATTTATATTATTTTACCAATTAATCATGTATGTTAAACACAAGCTTTATAATTATAAACATCAGAACAACTACTCCCAATATGAGAACATGTAATGTCCCTTAATGCAGCACAAAGTCCGTCTGCTAAAATGTGAACAACAACAACTCATCAAGAACTCATCGGGACTTAAAATCATTCCTGGGGCTTTTGACAAATCCAATAAAATAGCCAGAGATGACGCAGATCTCAAGCAATTTAATGATGGAAACGATGGAGCTTGACAAGCAGCCGTTCACCTTCGCTAAAGACTGAAGCTTTTATCTCTTTGTTAGCCATGGTTTACCATGCTGAACAGCCTCTGCCTCTGTCACTCTCAGAAGCACTATTTCAGGTAGAAAAATGTTTAAAATCATATATTAATAATAATAAAAAACAAAACAAATGTACTTTTGTATCTAACTAGTGTTAGTGCATTATCTGTTTTGAACTTGTGGAGTGACTTTTTCTCTTTTGTTTAAATCTGAGGTCAGTATTAAGGTCTTTTTTAAAATTAATGTGCCTTATTTTAAAAAATGGCTATTTGAGAAATTGTTTTGTTTGATATACTTTAAGAAATGTTTGTTTGCTAAGAGTTTATTTCAAATRGTATAATTTACAGTGTCATTTGGTTTTGGTCTATTTTATTTTTGTTATGATCTTACCCATTTTTGACCAGTCTTATCTCCTGGCATGTTATTGGTTATCGGTTATTATAGGTTATCGGCCATTAGAAGGAGAAAGTTATCGGTACCGGTTCTTAAAATAACGTGCATCCCTAGAAATCACATTTTAACAAGTGAATATTCACATTGCAGAGGTTGTGTTTAAAAATTCCACTTTACAGACTTTTTTTGTCACTGAAAGTACTTGATCATTAAAAACTGCATGACTCATTAAGTCTCAGCCAACTTAAAAGCAAAGGAAAAAATTACTTTTTTATACACCAAGAGGCTCTGGAAATGTTCTCTGAAAAGCCCCAAACAAATTCACTGTAGTGAGAAAAGTTGCACACTTCCTTTAACTATTTACTTGTACTAGTTGTTATTCGATTTATGTATCAAATGTTATTTTTTGTCACTATTAAAAGCAAAATAAAACACAAATGATTTGACTCATTGAACCCCCTTCTCCCTATATGATGGAGAGAACATTTTATAATCTAAACTGCTTCACATGTTTTAAAACTCTGAATGGTAATTCAATTCAGAAATACTTTATTGATCCCAAAGAGAAACTACAGAACTAACTCACTCTTTGGTCAGCATTGGGCAGGACTTGAGCAGGTAGCGGCTGAGCGGCGTGTCCTGACAGCTGATCTCCGGCGGTGCTGTTGGACTCTTTAGGTTTAACCAGCCCACCACGACGTAGAGGACAACAGCCACCGCAGCCACCGCGACCAGCTTCATGCCGTTGAACATGGCTGGCAGCTCGTGGCCGAAGGTGTGCAAGTCAACGTCCTCGATGACAGACATGGTCGGGTATTTCAGAAGAGCTGCTGTGTGAACAGAGGGAAGAAAATATCTAAAGTGAGACGTTAACAAAAGCTGGAATTTTGTTAAGATTTCAGTTCCCTCCCATCCACCTCCACACTCATCAGCACTTACATCACAGTGACCTCCACTTCCCACAACTTCTCCATCTTATTTATAAATAAGACGGGACTTCCCAAAGGTCTTACCACCGCAGGCACTCGGGTTTAGAGGCCCACAAAATACTACTGCTTTAACAAATGGATGGTTTTCAAACACCTTCTACTTTTTAACTTGTTGAATCCTTGATCAATGAAGGTTTGTGGTGGTTTTGTTTAATTTGCTTCAGTAATGTAATTTGTATAATAATGTTGATCAGGTTGCAAGAGTAAGCCGACACCTTTAACCCTGTCCTACTGTCCCTAAAGCCTAAGTGGTTTTGAATATATCAGAGGTTCTCAAATTGGGGTCCCAGGACCCCCAGATGTCCGTGAGAGGTATCTTGGGGGTCCTCAAACATTTTCACTAAAATGTTAATTTGGTTTTTATTTTTTTAAAAATGCATGGAGAACAATGATTCAATAAAACAAACATAATAAACTTAATGTCCTGATGCATCTCAGTAATCCAGGTAAAAATCAAAAAGAAAAAAATTGTATAGGTCCTCTGGACGGGTTCTTCTCTAATGAAACGTTTCGTCTCTCCTCCAAGAGACTTCTGCAGTCTGAGAGTTTCAGGCAAAATTCAGGCTTTTAAGCCCTGCTTCAGTGAAGCTCACTCACTAATGCATCTTTGACTAACAGATAAACAGGTTCCATCCTCAGGGTCTGCGGCTCAGTTGGACTTTCTCTCCTCTGACAGTAAAGCTCAGAGTTCTTAAAGCTGATGTGTGAAGGAGAACTTAGATTGAGTCTGACTTTCTTTCTTTTATTTGGCTACACATTAGTTTCAGTTCGTGAAACTACTCTTCCTGGGGTCCATACATTAAACAAAAACAGCACAAACAAATCTTATAGCGTACATGGTTCACATAACATATTC
>NW_013952856.1:159749-168768 GCF_001266775.1 Austrofundulus limnaeus | reverse complement strand
ACATATATTTCCATGGCATTTAGGGGTTGAAATGACAATAAATTATCTTTTAAAACAGCATGGGGTTTATGAGGGGGTCCCTGGAATTTTTTTCGCCCTTGTAAGGGGTCCCCAGACCCAAATGGCTTGAGAGCCCCTGGAATAAATGATCAACCTATGCATTCTTCTCATTATTAAATCAGTTACCAGTATAAACGCATAAATGATGATGGATGCATTTTCCTCAGTGTGTTGTAGTTGCTCTTTTTGTGATGTTGCCCAATCATTACGTTAAACCTCTTAAAATCAAAAGTCTTTCAGTTCAAAATGTTCATTTTTATCCAAAATACTGAAACATGATCCACTCTGGCTGTTTCTAGAGGGTTTAAATGAACCAACAGTGCTGTGCTTTGTGGATTTTAACAGTTTCACTCACCTTTTCTCTCAGTTGGAATAATGAAAAGTAGTTACGATTGAAAAACACAAAATTAAAGACTGAGATATAAACAAAGTTTTGAAATTCAGCATGGGCAGAATACGTCTCTGATATAAAACCCTCCTGAAAGTTTTGGAGGCTGCTTGACGCGACAAGAGTTTCTTCTTTTTGTTTGCTTTTCAGGTGTAGCTGCTCCTCCTGAGAAGACCTGGGAGTTTTACCAACCACTAAAACTACGTGGCTAAATAAATATAAAAACACTTTCCTAAGCTTTACAAAGAAGACGTCTTGGCTTATTTACCATGTTGTTTTGAGGTAGTTCGTTCCAGTTCAGGGTCGGGTTCACCACCGCCGAAGCGCCGTCTCAACAACACGAGAAACTGACCAACAGCGAGCTTAAGATGCATTCAAGCACCACTCACAAAGCTCCGACATTTTAGTTTTGAAAAGTTTTATTCGTTTCCGAAAAACAAAACAAAACACATTTTAATTCCTCCTTAGCATAATTTAGATCTCTGTTTTCTTCGCTTACACATCAAATCAGCTTTATATGTTTATGTTTTGATTTGTATTAATTTCTAATGACAATTAAACATTTATTGTCAATTACGATATCTGTGCAATAAACCATACCTTGTGAAGCTGGAGTGCACTGAAAGGCAGCCTTGCAAACAGCAGTCCTTCCTTACAGTAACTTTACTTCCCAGTTTCATTGGTCAAACAAACGCCCACTTACTGCTGAACATTAATGTCACAAATATGCACTCAGCTTAACAGGAAATACCTTCATAATACCCCTTAATAGCATCTAGCACTCAGTTTAGGAACGCTGATAAAGGTCATAAACATTAAAAAAAATTAATCATCATTATTGCAGGGTTAATTTTAAGCTTATTATTATACACAAATACAATTTTTTTTAGTAATTAAAGTGGTCAAAAAGTTAGTTTTAGAGAATTAAAATAATATTAGTAATATGACTGGTGTTACTGGAAGCTCATATGTTTACTTGAAAATTGAACAAAACATTGTGTGATGAAACAGAGGTTGTGTCATCATGTGGGCTGATGCTAGAAGCAAATATGACAAAGTTCTGACTGTTGCGACAGAAATTATTATGTAAAAAGAGACCTATACTATGTGTAAACACATATTGAGACAGTTTGGAAGTTAAACTACCACGTGAAAGTTGTTTTGTTTTTCAATCAGATGTTCACACTTTCTGGGTCAACAGTTTATATTTTTCATTTTAAATAGTATAAAGTTTGCGTTATGATTAAACTCGTTTAGGTTTGACGTATTCCAAAGTGTTTTGTGTTGTATGTACTTTTACTTCAGAACAGGAAAGCAGCATTTTAAAAATCTGATTGTGAGAGAGTGCAGCTTATCTGACATCAAAACAGAAAAAGATTAAACTTTCATAAAAAAGAGACAAGCATAAACAACTTATCACTGTCATCTGCAATGTTCAGACATTGGTTTTCCACTGAACTGAACTTGTGTCATGCGGCACGTGCAGGGGAAAAAAATACATTCTGATGAGACACAACTTGTGTCTGAAAGGCATGGACATGTCCATGCATTATCTTTACCTGCTTCTTCGTCTCAGGATCACTGGTGCCCATGTCCAGCTGTGTGTGAGGGGCTGGCTACACCCCTGGACAGGTTACAAGTTCATTACAGGGACACATAGAGACAAACAACCATTCAGTCTCTCACTCACACCTAGGGACAGTTTAGAGTTACCCATTGGCCTAACTGTTCTAGGTCTGTGTGAGGAAACAGGAGTACCCAGAGAAAACCCACACACGCACAGAGAGAACATTCAAACTCTACCAGAAAGGTCCTCAGCCAGGATTTGATCTGGCAACCTTCTCAGCAACATCTCTACCAACTGAGCCACTGTGCACATGTTACATTTTAAAGCATGAGATTTACAAGATGTTGTCATTTATTATATTTTCATAAATATATCAGTTTATGAATAGTTTTCTAATTCTTGTTAGCTTCAGGAGCAGCTTTACAACATACCTGAATGTGCCCATCTGTAAGGACTTCACTTAGATTCTTAAGAAAGATGGGGGAATGCCAAAATGTAAGTGAAAGTAAAAACAAGATGCAGTAAACTTGGAAATTATTTGTACAAATGGGTTAGTTGCATCACCTGTATGTGCAAGATGCAATGCTGAGTGACGTGCAAACTAAAGACTGAGGAGTTAAGTGTGAGAATCTGTGAAAGTAGCTGTGAGGAAAACAGTTTTTTAAATTAGTTTTTATTATTAGGTATTTATTGTGGGCAGCAAAGAAAGAATCTCGTTGCATAGGGAAACACTTCCTTTCAGCGCATGAGACAAACACTGAGTTGAGTTGAGTTAAATTGTGTGTTTTTATAGACATGCCAGGCTAAACAGAGCCTATAACTTTTGTATATAAACCAGCAAGGGTTGAGCTCACAAGCCCCTGAAAAAAAATGAAAAGTTTGGAGACCACAATAACCATTGCCCAATGAGGTGGTGTTTGATTATGTTTCATACTAATAAATTACAACTAAGTATACTATATGTTGTTTGGAATTAACTAATGATAGTCATGTAAAGGATAAACAAAGTCACTAAATTTAACATTTGTAAAAAAAAAACACTAAGGGTGTATTATGTCACATCTTTGCAGAGCTGAGGACAGGACTAATAGGACATAATAGCATGAAGGTATATAGAACAGCTTCAACTAACAACTAACAGCTACAACAGCAGTGATAATAGCATGGAGGTACACAGTCTATAGAACAGGGTTGTTCAAGTCTGTGCATAATAGTCAGATTAGAGACATCTGCTGGCTTTGTGTGGGAACTGCATCTGAGTGGTAGAGTTGACAAAGCCTCATTCTGCCAATTATATAACTTTGTAGCTACTAGTATTAAGAAATATTGTGAAAGTAGTGCATACAGACACATAAAACCTGTGCTTGTGCTACTTCAATAAAGTTTTGTGATATAGGAGTTCATAGTGGTGTTTCTGCAACGTTACTATTACTGTAATATAAATAAGTGTGCTAGTAGACCGGGAAGTATTTGCAGATTATTAATATTATTATTTCAGCAGTGCTGGTTTCAGTTTACTCCTTTTAAAGCGGACTCTCCAGTTTTGAAAAGGACCCACTCATGTGGTGCAGACTGCGCTGGCATATGTTGAAGGTACTTGTTGGTCTTTTTAAAGAGAGGGTATATGCTTTTATGTACAGTAAGTACGGAGGGTCTGCTCCTTTGTGGTTCTGACAAACACATTTGCACTACCACTAGCATCTGCTGCCACCTAAAGAAAATAATTACTACAGGCCAAAATAAAGACCAACTCTGCTGTCCAAAAGATCCCACAAGTTGCCAAAAACACTAAAATAACTCTCTAATGTACCTATCAGTTATTAAGTTCAATCTAACATATTGTTAAGTGTTTTTGTAAATGACTCTGTGTTGTGTATACTGTGTATTGTATGTAACTATATCTACGGCCTGCAACACTTTAGATTCATGGACTTATAAACAGTGTTGAGTGTATTATCCCCACTGTTTAAGTGTTGAGCAAATTACTCTTTTTTATACATTGTCTAATATTAATTTTAAATTAATATGTTGAATTATTTCTGCATACAGTGCCATTTATTTATGTGAGTAATAAAGTTTAGTTTGTATTTTACCTATATAAAATTATATTTTATTACATTGCCCAATGGAAGTTTATATCCTCGATCTAAGTTATCAAAGAAAGCAAAATTAACTACATACACTAATAGAAGAGCTCTGACTAAAGTACATAATTAGTTAATTACGTGCTGCTTCCACATGTAAACAGTGCATGTTGACACACGTAGCTCTTTACAACATGGCGACTCGAAATCTCAGCTAGCTCCATGAGCTGTGCAGATTGTCTTAGTAGAGTTGCCGTAGTTTCCTGCATCTGAAAAGGGTTGTTGTAAAGCTGTGTTTTTTAACATACTTTTTATATTTTATTGGCTAAACCCTGAGCAATGCATGTCTGTAAGTAATAGTGATTTTTTTAACATGCCCTTCTTTAGTAAAGACTGAAACGTTTGATTTGAGCATACATTTTAGTAACCACGATGCTAATCGCGTTAGCCTTTATGACGTTTTCAATGCTAATTGTTGTCAGTAGCATGCGTTTGACAAGAGTTTTTGCATATTTTAGGGCGTGCTCTGCTTTGTTAAGAGAGTTCTATCATGGACGCAGAATTAAAGCTTTCAGCTAGTCTATGTTGAGCTGAAATTCTGAGCTTTCGGTCTCTCTGAGCCCGGCTAGATGTCTTTGGTAATAACACAGGCCTAACAATGAGTTCAGTGTCCTGGTTAAGTGTCAGTAAGAACCATAACATTTATTTGTCAGCCTAGTTTTGCTGGGTGGGGGAATTGCCTGTTAATGGTAGGGGAAACACTGCAGCATGTAACAGAACAAGTATTGTTTATTTTGTTGCATTGAAACAAGTTTTAAATTTGCAAATGATCTGAAATATTGTTGGTAAATTCAAACTTCGTTTTTGCTTTTTGTATTGTATTTGCTGAGACTTGATTAGTTTAAGTTGTTAGTTCCTATATCGGGAAATTTAATTAACACTATTAATTTGATTTGGTTATTTAGGTACACATTATGGGTCATAGTTAATAAATATAACACAACAAAATATTTAAAAAATACATTGATTTATAACAAGAACACTTCTAGAGTGGAATTAGTTTAATTTAAATCTTCACAAAATAAGCTTAAAAAAACTCTTAATAGCAACCATCATAATCTGATCTTTCCTTATTCTGTTCTGCAGGTTCACCCCTGAGAGATTCCCAGCTTGGATCTACTGCTGGATAAGCTGACGGAGGACTGACTTTCTTGAGGAGTTTTTTATTTTATTATTATTATTATTATTATTATTATTATTATTATTATTATTATTATTATTATTATTATTATTTCCCCAGTGCTTTAACTTTTTGTTTGGAAGAAATAGAAGAGCTGAGAAGGAGTTGATGTGTGGTGAAATTTTCCATATTTCTTCAACTTGTTGAAAGTAAGTTGCTGTGAGTGGAGATTGAGCACATCAAAACAAAACATAACAACAAACAAAAAAACAGAACACTGACGGACTGATTTTTTTCTTAACTTTAATAAGTTGAACTAGTTTTGTTTAACCATAAAGACAAGTATTTTGTGCTTGAATATAACTGGTAAAGCAAAAATGCATCAGTACCATCTTACAAGTTGTTTTTAAATTAAGGTCCACTCGGACCTCACATAGTCAACTATTTTTTAAATTGCTGTTTGAAATCAACATTATTTTTTTAATCCATTATATTTTGTCCTAGAGTCTTGTGGTTTAGTACAATAAAAGTAGCATAGAGAAGTTGTACACCACATGAATGGAAATAAACTTCAATGCTGTACAGTCTGAGCCAACACAACAGCTAGTCTCGGCTAATGCCCCCCACCCCTGCCCACCGGAAGTGTGCTGAACAGTTTGAGAACAACTCAATTGTCACTAGATGTAAGTATGAGCATGAATGGTTGTATGTTGTCTATGAATATTGGTTCAGGGTTGGGGATCCGTAGCACCCGACATCCAATCCAATACTCACAAACTGAGACAGTTCAACATCAAGAGCCTTTGTCTTTCTTCCCAAAGAAACAACACCTGAGCCAGTCACTGTGTTTGAAGACTTTGAATCTTTGTCACATCCTAGAGTTTGGAACAGATGGTGGCAGACTACCCAGCATTGGTTTTCATCAATTTCCTAAATTAACATTAAGTATAAAAACAGAAGTCTTCCTGTTGCAGACAGTTGTGAATGAATGAACTAATGAATGGATCTTTATTCAGCAGAACTTGAACAAATATGACCAAACTCAGGCAAGTGTTTCCATACTAGTCATAAGGATTTTTGTCTTCTATGAATTTAGTTTTAAAAGGTTTTCTGACAATTGTTCCAAATGTTCATGTGTTTCAGTGTTTGCTGCAAATGTTCAGCAGGTGGTGCTGATTAAAGAAAGTGTTCCTGAAGAACGGAGCCCTCATCTAGACCAGCAGGACCCAGAAGCCCTCAACATAAAGGAGGAAGAGGAGGAAGTTTGGACCAGTCTGGAGGGAGAGCAGCTCACTGTGAAGGAGGAGGATGATGCCGCCAGCTTTTCATTCACTGTAGTTCAGTTGAAGAGCGAGGATGATGAAGAGAAACCCTCGTTTTTACAGCTTCATCTGCATCAAGTGGAAGACAGAGCTTTTCCGAGCGGCAGATCAGCTGACCAGATGACAGCAGCAACTGATGGAGAGGACTGTGGAGGAGCAGAAACTAGCAGGAACCCAGAACTAAATACTCGAGAAGACGAATACAGCTCTTCAGAGACTGAAGTCAGTGAGGATGATGAAGAGGAGGAGGATGGGAACAAGTCTTTAAGTTTTTTGGTCAATGAAAAATGTGTTATAGTGAAGAAAAAAGTAGTCTCTATGAGGAAAGTCCAGTCAAGACCGAAATCATTTCCTTGTGACGACTGCGGCAAAGTATTTAAAAGAAAAGGAGATCTGAGCAAACACATGAAAATCCACACAGGAGAGAAACCATTTCCCTGTGACCTTTGTGGAAAAATGTTTAGATGCATTAACCATTTAAATGTACACTTAAGGATCCACACAGGAGAGAAACCATTTCCTTGTAAAGTTTGTGGACAGAGGTTTAACCAAAGGGGAGGTGTTAACACACACATGAGAATCCACACAGGAGAGAAGCCATTTTCTTGTGATGTTTGTGGACAAATGTTTAGCCGAAAGATGACTTTAAACACACACATTCAAATCCACACGGGAGAGAAACCATTTTGTTGTGATGTTTGTGGTCAAATGTTCAGCCGAAAGACAAATTTAAACAGACATGCAATGACTCACACAAGGCAGAAACCATTTCCTTGTGATGTTTGTGGACAAACGTTTAGCCAAAAGGCAACTTTAAACACACACACGAGAATCCACACAGGAGAGAAACCATTTTCTTGTGACGTGTGTGGTCAAATGTTTAGCCAAAAGGCAAGTTTAAACAGACATGTAATGACCCACACAAGTCAGAAACCATTTTCTTGTGATGTCTGTGGTCAGATGTTTACCCAGAAGACAAGTTTAAAAAGACACATATTAATTCACACGAGACAGAAACCATTCCCTTGTGAGGCAGGCGGACCAATAATTAGTCGAACAACTTTAGACACACACATGAGAATCCATATAGGACAGAAACCTTTACCTTGGTGATATTTATGACAGATATTTAACCAAAAGAGAATTTTAAACATGCAAATCCACAATCGTTTTTTTTTTTTTTTTTTGAGGTTTGTGGACAAATGTGTAGCCAAGAAACAAATTCATACAGACACATTAGAAACCATTTCCTTGTAGTGTTTGTGGTCAAATGTTTGACCAAGTAATAAAGTTAAATACACATCGAATACACAGGAGAAAACCCCCTTATTTAAAATTTATTTTATTTTTGGTGATAACATCCCTTTGAATACATGAAAACCCAAACATGAGAATACAGTTTAGGAGTTGATTTTATACGTTATTCAATTTATTGAGTTTTGACATTACTGTCAACACATACACAAAAATAATTTTTCTTAATTTACAATTTAATTTAACAAGTTAGTCGATAAGCCAAAACACCCAGCAAGTGGTGATGTTAAAGGGAATTTTTTTATGCTCAAAAAGCTGAAACCAATTATCCCTTTGAGAAGATATTGCCGTGTTTATACACTTCAGCGTGTGTCGAAAACAAGGAACAAGTACAGAAATAAGACTTGAATGTTAACCACAGCCATACAAATACCTTGTGGCCAGTCTATAAAAGCCTCGGCCATTTAATCAGTCATGAGGCAGGAAGTTTCAGCTGCTTATAAACACTTTCTTCCAATTCTGGCCACTCCCTAGGTGCAAGCTGTCACATCGATTGGAGGTTCTCCCTGCCATGTGACCGACCAGAAACCCTTAGACAGAAAACTGAGTTATGTTAAAATATTTACATGTTGTAAAGGCTTCAGGCGTGTATTGAACTTTTAACACATTGAGCTAAAAACCGGTGTAGCTGACAGCGGTCACTATCACATACTGAATCTAAATCACAGCTATAAAAGGAAAAACGGACTTGGACGTTGTTTGCCATATTGCGATGAAATTCCAAAGACTGAGAGGAGGTAATCCCTTTCAGGAATTATTATAGTTAATTTTCTCTTCAGTATTTTTCAACCAAAACACAGTTATATGAATGATTTATTTATTTTTTGTTAGAATTAATTAACAAGGCTCCAAAACAGAAGGATTTGTCCATAACATACAACTTAGCAAAAATAAATTTTTTTATCTGATCTTTTGGCTCAGGAGGGGGAAGCAGTGCAGCACCAACACTGTTTATGGTGGGGATGGTGTACTGCTGACCTYAACTCGTGACGTTGTGTGCCGGTGGACGGAATACTTTGAAGACCTCCTCAATCCCACCAACATGCCTTCTGTTGAGGAAGCTGAGCCTGGGGACTTTGGGTTGGGCTCTCCAATCTCTGGGGA
>NW_013952856.1:155772-158514 GCF_001266775.1 Austrofundulus limnaeus | reverse complement strand
GCTGGGGAGAGGGAGGTCTGGGCCTCCCTTCTGAAGCTGCTGCCCCCGCGACCCGACCCCGGATAGGCGGAAGAAAATGGATGGATGGATGGATCTTTTGGCTCTTTAACAATATCCTCTAACGCAGATGTAATTTATGTTTTAACCACTAGAGGGCGCCATGGACTAACAGCTCTGTGTAAGAAGTGTCCAGTTAACACTTTTCTTTCAGTGATAATAAATTTTTCTATTACTTATATTATTTTTTTAAATATATTTATTAACTTATTGATTACTTAAATTACATTCATGAAAAGAATATAACAAAATATATAGACTGAATAATCATTTGTATCCAGATATAAGCAGATTTGAGGAACAGATCTGATGGGTGGAAATAAAGTCTTTCTCTGTTCTAAATATGTATCTGACACAATCTGGTTTGATTTTCTGTGGATAAAAAAAGAGTGTCATGAACCGTGAATGTTAAAATAAGAGAAGTGAACCCTGTTCCAACCTGTGAAGTTTGTGGCTGGTTTGAAAATCTGCTCCTGGTTTTGGAGAAATGGAAGAAAACTTTTTGTGTGAAAAACAGAAGTGAAACTTTACTGATACTGATAAAGTTATATGGTATGTTTTTATTTTATTATCATTATGTGAAGAGTTCAGCATGTTGTCAAGGTTTGACTTTACAGATTTATATTTCACTCTGCATTGATGATTGGGATTAAAATCCCTGAATTTTCATTTCAGCCTCATTTTGTGACGTAAACTCTTGCTCTCTCAGTAAAGAAAAGTTTTCAAGAGGGAGCTCAAAGCAATGGTTATTATGGAGTGTCACCACATTTGACCAATGATACAAGTCAATCTAGTACTTTCATTTATACATAAAGTTATGTTTTTATTTTCTACTTATAGTTATCATTTTAAGTTCCATTGCACTCGTCCCAGTTTTAAAACAACTTCATGTATTTCTTTAGCAGTTGTTTACCATTGAATGATTTTTAAATACTCTGAGGTGAGGTGTCTCTGAATCCTGAAAGGACAATAAAAAAGCACCTCTATAAGAAACATTTCCTTTTAAGTCACAACCACCTTTAGTTGGCAACGGCAAAAAACGTTTTGATTTATTTTTTAAACTGTCCACATAAATCACAATAATGTCCTCAAAGACATAAATTAGGGGATTATAGATTTTGACTGATTATCAATCCGTCAGGTCATCAGTGGACCAGATGGACATCGTGGGAGTTTGATTGTTTAGTCCAGATGTGTTTTGTGGATTTGGACCAAGTTTTTTTCAATCGTGCTCCCTGAGGAATGTTGTTGGGAGTGCTGTGTCCTGCCGT
Source organism: Austrofundulus limnaeus (assembly GCF_001266775.1). Lineage (NCBI taxonomy): Eukaryota > Metazoa > Chordata > Actinopteri > Cyprinodontiformes > Rivulidae > Austrofundulus > Austrofundulus limnaeus. The sequence continues at coordinate 157,186 of NW_013952856.1, read as the reverse complement.
CCCTTTCAAAAGATATCTGGTCCCCGTAAGCAAGAGCTCTCTGCTGTTTCTGGCCACGACCCAAAGAGAAGAACTCTGGGGCAGAACTAAACCTCGCTGGAAAGATTATGTATCCTCTCTGGACTTGGGATTCCCAAAAGGGAGGGGGAGAGTTTTGCAGGGGAGAGGGATGACGGGGCTTCCCCACTGGACCTGTTGCCTCGAATGGATGGAGTTTACTTCCTGGATGATGTGTCAGATTTAATTTACCTTTGGAGTCCAAGTTCCTCATTCCATAGAAGTCACAAGATTTCCTGCCTCACTGCTTATATCAACATAATGTGCATGAATTTATAAAGGTTTGTTTCATGTGAACATGCTGCCTTGCAAGTAAAAAAAGAATTGTCACATATTTTAAAAGTAAGGCAGATGCAGTAGCGCTGTCACCTCTGAGAAACTTGCAGGATCACCTCTCTCTGAGTGAAGTTTGCATGTTCTCACCCTGAATTTGGGTTTTCCCTATCAGTTTCTGTTAGGTTATTTACCTTTATTTAACCAGGGAAATCCCATTGAATTCACAGACCTCTTTTACAAGGGAGGCCTGGTAACTGGGTTAACTGGTAGCTCTAAATTGTCCTTAAATTGTTGTTTTGTTTGTAGCCCTGTGTTGGACTTGTGATCAGACCTGACACTTTGCACAGTGACTGCTAAGTGAAAGGCACCAGCTCTGTGTGAGCTGGAAAGGAAAAGTGGGTAAAGAAAATAAATGAATAAATGGATTTCAAGAGTAAATCGTGAATATATTTTAAATCAAAACTTCTATAAGGGGAGACAAACCCAGCATGGAAATCAGATCAAAATGGAGCATCACGCTGCGGCTGCTTTTGTCCGCCCTGTTTGAGCAAGCCACTGCGAGATCAATTTAAGTTGCATTTAAATGACTTTGGCTTGTTACTAGGCTACTGAAAGGTTAGCTTTACTCTGCTTATCAAAGTGTGCTCAGTTTATGTGTGGATATTGTAGCTGCCATTGTTAAAAGTGTCTCTGAAAGCTGCAAGCAGGGGGAGAAATGTGCCAAGAACTGAGGAGGCCCCTATTATTAGTCCTTTTCTCTGCAGTTGAAAACAATTTACCTGAGGTTTCTCTTCCACCATTTGGAAAAATAAAAAAGGAATCCACAGACTGATGAGGTTGCTTTTAGACTTAAACCCATTAAAAATATTCTTCCTCACACCCACTCCCTCCTGACAGTCCAATTCTGAACTGCTGCTGATCTCAGGTCGAGCTACTCCCACACAGAAACCTTTTATTGTTGTACAATAAAACAAAAGCCTTAGTCTACAGTGGTTTGCAAAAGTATTCATACCCCTTGAACTTTTCCATATTTTGTCACATTACAACCACAAACATAAATATATTTCACTGGAATTTAATG